>NC_057811.1:374202681-374502681 GCF_018294505.1 Triticum aestivum
TTAAGGCACCGAAGCAGCGTCCACCCCGACACGACCCTGGTCTTCCTGGTGCGCCTACATTTGAGAATGCAAACGAATCTTCTTTCATTTGCAAACGAATCTGTATGTATTACCATGCCCGTGTTTTCCTTGCAATAATTAGTCATTCGAAACGAGATCCTCCATCCGTTCACTTTTGTAAGTCGTTTCAGACAACTTAAAATGAACTGTTTTGCACATTGTCTGAAATGTCTTCAAGGTCTTATAAAAGTGAACAGAGGGAGTACTATAAATTAATTAATGAGGAGTTATTTGAAAAAAAATCGAAATGGTACCCACGCTAACGTGGATTAGAGTGTGTGTCACATAATTAGTTATTTGAATTAGAGTGTGTGTCACGTAGTTAGTTATTTGAATTAGAGTGTGTGTCACGTAGCGATCTCCAATTCTAACGTGGATTTCACATTTCACTGTATCCACGCTACTTTTTTAATACAAATTCATATGTATATGATGAACACCATGGTAGTGAGAAAACTTTTGGATGGATTCAAACATATGACCTACAAAATAGCACAACAAACAGAGTCAATGTCAACTTTTCGAAACTTAGTATGGCACGAATTCGAAATAATTACCCGTATGCCTGGTCCTCGGTTCAAATCTTACAATGTACACCGAATTGAAACATCGATATTAAGTCTCGTACTATGTACATTCAAATGTTATTTTTAGCCCCCCCCCGCACAAACGCTACATACTTCCTGTATCAGTCAATCTTCCTCTCCTAACCACCTTAGGAAGCTATCGGTTTCCAACACACGTTCATTCTTTCTCTCCATGTTTCGATCTCTAAGTCTCTCAACTACACAACCCCTTTTTCCACTCTGTTACCAAATGTATTTACCTCACACACCCGCCATTGCACCCCATGCCGAGCTCTCTCTCTCTCCCCCCTCTCCCTCTCACCCTCTCGCGCTAAATACATGCATTGCCTATCTAGCCCCCCAACCTCTCGTGCGCACGCACGCACGTTGTATATCTAGGTCACTCCCTCGAGACTGTCTCACTCTTTCTTCCGCACGGCGGGCCACACTCGCTCAATCTCGCTCTCTTTATCTGAGTCTCGTTTAACCTCGTTTTCTTTCACACACAAATGATATATCTCCCTGTTCGAGCCTCGATCGACACACTCTATACTCTCTCACGCAGATTGTCTATCTAGGTCAGTCCATCCAAGCCGCCGCCACTCTTTCGACCTCATGGTGGGCCACGCTCACTCAATCTCTCTCTCTCTCTCTCTCTCTCTCTCTCCGTATGTCTTGATTGACCTCGCTCTTTCTCGGACAAAAACGATATATCACCATGTTTGAGCCCAATTCGACCTATTCACATTGTATACTCTCTCACGCACATCGTCTATCTAGGTCACTCTCTCCAACCCGTCTCACTCTTTCGATCGCACGACGACCCTATGTGATCGGTTGACCTTGCTTCCTCCCACGCACAAAATATATCTACATGTCTGTGACTGGATCATCTCTCAAGCTCTATCTTACAGCCCTCACCCTTGCCAAAAATCTCAATCGGACAATATCTCTCCAGAGCATATATTTGTTCGATGAATGTCGAACCACACTCACTTTGTCTCTCTATCTATATGTCTCTCGATTGACCTCGCTTTCTCACACCGTATCTTCCACGCATTGAAGCTACTACCTCTCCATCCCTCGCAAGGCCGGAGCTATTTACATTGCGAGGGGCACTCCAACCTTGGATTAGTTTGTGTAGGCATTTATTCCGGTCGGTTTAGATTATATTTTCGTAGCATTCGGCCCACAACTACTCCAAACACCGTTGCAACCCACGCAACTCCCCTAGTTGATTTCCCTCTGGCTCGGTCATTGCTCTCTCGCACGTCCTTTCTTGCCTTCAACGTCGCACCATGGTATTATTGAAAAAACTATGTTGTTCTCTTTAATTATTATAAATAAGCTACAAAACTACACACCGATAGTCCACCTGGAATGGAACAAATTTCGACCCACAAATTAAAGTGCTACAAACTACACACCGAGGGGCCCACATGTCATGAAACAAATTTGGACCCATATACAAATTAAAAAATAAAGGACGAGGATCGAACATGCGACCGGGCCTTCAAGCCGCACGTCAATAGGCAACATACGTAGAATAGCAATGTTTGTTGTACCCCCTTTGTTCACATAATGTTTTTATATTACCACAGCCTAATTAATGGATAACATGTAATATTATTTTTAGTACTATTTGCCTTCACTTACTGGTGGGTTCCATGTGTGCTCTCTATCTCTCCTCCCCTTCCGCGTTTAGACGCACAGGCAAACATGAAGAACTCGCGGGCGATGTTGCCGTTGACCATATCTGGACGCGTTCACAAGTCACGGCACCAGTTTCACGTACTAGCAGCACTAGTCAGTGTGTACGTGCAATGCACGTTAATTTGGAAGTATATTAAGTGCATGCGGATATTAACTACTAGGATATTATTTGCGTGTTGTCATGTGATTAGCACTATTTTTGGCATGAAATTAACTGCACGCTAAACGTGTTGAGCGCTCGACATTGAAGCAGTCTAGGTCGTTGGATGACAAGGAATACATGTGGCTTGATGACGTTTTATATTTAATTTGATACGGCTCTAGAAGAACATTCAATTGATCAAATCATACATTTCGTTCAGTCTTACTCCGACTTTAACTTATACGACGATCGATATAAAATAAACGGAAATGATAAACGTTCGGATTTTAAGCATGGCAATCCGAACGTTTTTCATGGCAAATTTAGATTACGCGGCGACGGCGGGGGCGTCTCGCGGTGGGAAGCGGCTCCTCTGCCGTGCTCTGTGTGTCGTCGGGCCACTGACCGACGGCGACGGCGGCATCTTGCGCCGTTGTTGGCGTACTCCTGGACGTTGGCCTAGCTTCAAGGAAGGCCAAAATGTTCTGGACTTCGGAGCGAGTCAACTGGCGGGAGGAGGCGACTGGCGTTGGTGCAAGGAAGCGGTCGACGGCGGCCATCCATGCCGCTGAGGGGGGCAGTGGCACCCGCGCGGGGACAGGCGCTGTCAACGGCGCGGGGGAGACATTCGTGTGCACGGGCACCGGCATGGACGCGCACGTCAGTGCACGCGCAGGCGCATGCGCTGGCAGGTGCACGGGCACCCGCACGGGCGTGCGCGTCAGTGCACGCGCAGGCGCATGCGCTGGCAGGTGCACGAGCGTGTGAAAGTCGGCTGGGACCTCGTGGAACCCCGTGGGATCAAGCTCGGCGACAATGTGCGGCTCCCAACCCATCAATGCCACGGGGATGGGCGCTGGCGCAGTCGGGGCGACGGGATCCGGAACAGGAGCGGGGACAGGCACGACGTCTTCTCGCAAGGCCAGTTCAAGCTCGTCCCAAAGCGCCTTATGTTCTTGAGACTCCGGCTGGGTGTCTTCCTCAGGAAACTAGAACACTAAGGGCAGACCATCGTGATGCGGCATGGCGTACGTTTAGGTCAGGCTAGTTGGAGGTAGACGACAGGAGAATCGGAGAGGAAGAGAGAGGATTGTAGCGATACCGGGTAGTGCGGGGTTGATTTTAAACTGCGGCGCCGGCGACATTAAAAGTGGGAGCAGTTGGGACGACGGTGGGCGGCGGAGCCTGGTCAAAGGGCTCGCCTCCCGGTGAGCCTGCACGGCGGTCTGCTCGCACGCCTCCCTGACAGCCGGCGCAGCGGTCTGCTCGCACGCCTCCCGTCGACTCACACGCTTGCTTGGACGGCACCTGCTGATGAGAAGCGGGGACTCGTGGCGGCACGTAAACGCCCATGGTTTCAATAGTGAAAGCGTTCGCCTTAACGTGACATGTCTTTGTTCCAAAATACCTTGGCTCTTCATTTGTGCAACTTGTCATAAGCAGCTTGTCTCAAATTGAAGAAAAAACTTACGAAGTAATATTTGTGCCATATCACGTGACCATGCTTAGTTTCAAGAATTTATGCTCACTTTTGGATTTTCTGAAATTTAAGATCCAGGATTCGAAACAATATCATAACCTGCATCATGCAATAAATTTTCAAGCCGTACATCTGTCCTGTTGTATTTCTTAAGAAAGGATTTGGTCAAACATTTTGCTTAGTTAGACTTCAGACAAGTTATATATGCAGAGTAAAAGGATAATCCCTCCGTACCAGTGCATTGCCTGATATATTAACTCAAGTACTAGGCACGAACAAACGGGCTCAATTCTGTGCTCATCCTAGTGTAGTAGTAGTAGTACTAGGCAATGCAGTTGACGGGTGACCTTGACGAGCGGCGACCGAGGGAATTGAACCGTGCTCGGCACGGTAGGTAACGTTGTCTAGTTACTAAAGCATCCCTCCGTTGTTCATCGGTAGTCATTATGGACCGGGGACATGAGGGGAATTTCCTAGGGCTGGAATTTTGGCCGCCAGATATTTCGACTTGAAATGCTGAGGCTCGACTGGTTGGGGTTGCCTAATGTGCGTACCACGCACGCCACTGAAGGACACGAGCCCATTTTTTTAGGATCAACATGAGCCAAGGTCTGGCTGGTACGCCGTTGGGTCCTACCATTCGAGAATACGAAAGGAACCTTTTAAATTGCAGAACGAATCTATGTGTATTACAATACCCGTATTTTCCTTGCAAATACTAATCTCAACGTGGTAATTGATTTATGATGAGTTGTTGAATTAGAGTGAGTTTGTGATATAGTGATCTCAACGTGGATTTCACATTTCATGGTATCCCTAGTAAGTTTTCCAATGCAAATTCAAATTTAAAAGATGAACAATACGGAGGTGAGAAAACTTTGTATGTATCAAGCATATGACCACACACACACACAGAGACACGCACGCACGAACACAACAACAATCCAATAAGTATAGTGCATCTATTTTTCCAAACCATGCATGTATGACACGAATTCAAAAATACTCCTTCTATTCCTAAATATTAGTCTTTTAGAGAGTTCAACAAGTGACTACATACGGAGCAAAATGAGTGAATCTAGACTCTAAAATATGTCTATATACATCCGTATGTGCCAGTCCATTTGAAGCCTCTAAAAAGACTAATATTTAGGAACGAAGGGAGTAAAATGTAAGACATCCATGGTCCTCAGTTCAATATTTAAAATGAACATGAAACTGAAACATGAATATTAAGTCTAGTACTACAGTACATGCAAATGTTGTGTTTAGGCGGAGCTATGATTGTCGGGGTTCAACCCCTCGACCTTAGATAAAATTGTGGAGCTCTGTTTAGGGTTGTTTAGATTATATTTGTCCCCACCCTCCCAACCACCGATTGGTTGTGCACCCCCCACCCCTCCTCCTCGGAAGAATATCATGTGCCCCCATACCTTAGATGCTATATGCCGATACGAGTTTCTTGGAGCTTGTAGATCTGAGATATAGCAGCTCACATGATGTGTCTTAATATTTTTCCAGGAAACCTTGATGAGTTTGAGAATTGCACACAATTTGTACAAAAACTACTTAGATGCCCTTTGATCCCATATCCAACGACCTCGAAGCTCGTAGCACCGTAGCATCTAAGATGAAGGAGGACATCATATTCTCCTGTATGTAAGCATATCATGTGCTACCACACCTTAGATGCTTTGGTGATACAAGCTCTTCGGAGGCGTTGGATTTGTGACCCAACACCTCCTCGGTGGTTCGAATGGTTTTTTGCAGAAAAGCCCCAAAAGAGTTCGGCCACTGCTTACAAGCACAAAGACTGCTCAGATGCCATTGGATCTCAGATCAAACGACCTCCAAGCTCGTATCACCGTAGCATCCAAGCTGCGATAGCACCTTATGTTTTCTCGCACGGGAGAGTATGAGCTGCTCCCGCACCGTAGATTCTATGGTGATACGAGTTCACTAAGATCTAAAGGCCCACAGTAGGAGGTTTGAATGTTTTTGCAATATACGGCTGATAGAGTTTGGGAAATGCGCAGAAAGTACAAGTACTACGCATGTGCCATCTGATCACTGATCATACGACCTAGATGCTCATATCACCGCAGCGGGTAATTAAGCTACGGGGAGCACCTAATATGAGCACCGGGGAGCCGTTGGATCGAAGATGCAGCGGCACACACGAGGCCTGAATGTTTTATTTGCAAAAAAAACCTTTGGAGAGTTTGGAAATTGCGCATAATTACAAAGACTACTCCCAAGCCATTGGATCTCACTTCCAACGGTGTAAAAACTCATATCACCATAGTATCTAAGCTGCGGGGTGGATGTGATATTCTATGCCGCTGTCATTTTTGTTCGTAAACTTGCAAAATACGTGTAACTCGTGCCGTTACTTGTCTAACCGCGCAAAGTGTTTGTTCAAAAAAACCATCCTACACTGAAATATCGGAACAACACACGGGGTTCCCACTTGTCATTAATCAAATTTGGACCTAAAACTAACAAATCTGAAAGACGAGATTCGAACTGGCAACCTGGACTACAAAGCATAAGTCGATAGCCTGAAAAAACAAACGGTTGTTGGCTTTGTCCCATAACTTGATTTTATACAGTACTTGCGTTGAGTAGAGTAGAGGGAGTGCCTCGTCAACACGTGCATGACCGTTGTCTCACTTACTGGTGGGTCCCAGGTCTGCGATCTCAATCTCTCTTCTCTCCATTGTCTAACCTTTGCACGGGCACACACGAAGAGCGGCGCTAGCTTGCCGTGGTGTTATTACAACTAAAAAAAGCTTGGAAAATAGAAGAATCGCCTAGAACAAGAGACGTTGTGGCTGGTCGAGACGGAGCTAACCACATCTATCCTCCGTGCCACATTTGCATGATGAAGCTGTGTGGCTAGTGGGGTGTTTTCGACCGACTGGCTGGGTCCCGAGGTCGAACCATAGGTACTACGTCTGATACAGTATATTTTTACACGCACATTTTTCCTCCGTGCCGAGACGTGGCACACCCTACCGCGCGGTTTCGGGGTCCTCCCGGGTGGTGCGCGCATATATTCTTCCTGACGTGGGACGCCCTACCGCGCGTTTTCTGGGTCCTCCTCGGTCGTAGCACCGAAGCAAGTAAATGAGTCTTCAAATCACGAAAGACCACCTTTCCCGCCGAGTACATCAGTGAAGCACGGTGGCTAGCACTACAGGAAACAGCTACTTTGCCGTCTGCCACGGCGGACGGCAAAGGCTCGAAAGGCGGACGGCAAAGACCTTTGCCGTCAGCCGCGGACGGCAAAAGGCTCCGGCAAAGAAGGCTACGGTAAACAGCTGCTTTGCTGTCAGTCCGTTAAGTGGCTAACGGCAGACCTTTGCCGTCCGCCGCAGACGGCAAAATTTCTCTGGTCTTTGCCGTCCGCCTTATGATGTCATCTACACGTCACTAGATGGCAGGTTCTTTGCCGTCCGCCTTATGATGTCATCTACACGTCACTAGATGGCAGGTTCTTTGCCGTCTGCCACTGATGGCAAAGTGCAGGTTCTTTGCCGTCTGCCACGGACGGCAAAGTCTTTGCCGTCTGCCACTGTAGGCAAACTGACCAAATGGGTCAGCTCCCAGGAAGCACAGTTGGCTGCCACGTGGCTTCTTTGCCGTCCGCGGCAGACGGCAAAGAGCCTGCATATTGTCTGTTTTTTTCTGTTTTTTATTAAATCCCACAATTTGCACAGAAAATATATAAGTTTCATATCACATATCCAGCACATATCCAGCACATAAGTTTCATATCACATATCACATTAGTTTCATCCATACACATTGTTCATACATAAGCAAGTTCCATCCATACACATAGTTCCATCCATATATATATTACAATGCAAAGTTTCATCAACATAGCAAGTTAGATGCAATGATCCATATCACATAGTTCCATCCATCATAACAAGCTAGATACAATGCAAAGTTTCATGAAAGGAAAAGCAAGCACTCCATCATAGCAAGCTAGCTTCTATGAAGTGAATGAAATCTGCAAAATGGTAAATAAGAAAGTTAGAAATAGGTGACTAGAACAAGAAGAAGACTAGAACAAGAAGTATATGTCATTTATGAGCTAACTTAGGTGAAATGGATCATATATGAGCTAACTAAGTTGAAATGGGTTGTTTATGATCTAACTTAGTTGAAATGGATCATTTATGAGCTAACTTAGTTGAAATGGGTCGTTTATGAGCTAACTAAGGTGAAGGGCATCGTTTTTGAGCTAAGTAAGGTGAAATGGGTCATTTTGGAGCTAACCTAGGTGAAATGGGTCATTTTGGAGCTAATCTAGGTGAAATGGGTCATTTTGGAGCTAACCTAGGTGAAATGGGTCATTTTAAAGCTAACGTAGGTAAAATGGATCATTTAGGAGCTCATCTACGTAAAATGGGTCATTTTAGAGCTAATTTAGTTGAAATGGATCTTTTTGAGCTAACTTAGTTGAAATGGATCATTTAAGAGCTAATTTAGGTGAAATGGATCGTTTTTTAGCTCACTTAGGTCAAATGGATCGTTTATGAGCTAAATTAGTTGAAATGGATCGTTTATGAGATAACCTAGGTAAGATGGGTCATTTTGGAGTTAACCTAGGTGAAATGGGCCATTTTAAAGCTAACGTAGGTAAAATGGATCATTTAGGAGCTAATCTAGGTAAAATGGGTCATTTTTGAGCTAACTTGGATGAACTGCATCATTTATAAGCTAACCTAGGTAAAATGGGTCATTTTGGAGGAAAATAAGCTAACTCTAGGTCATTATGGTAAGCATATTGGAGGAAATAAAGCTAAGTCTAGGTCTTTATGCATTTGTTAAGCAAAACACTAGAGAAACTTACCGTGATCAGGGAGGTGTAGGAGCGGGGTGGCTAGTGCCGCTACCTGGAGAAGGATCGTGCGATGCGTTTCTGGAGTTAAGCTGCACCAAAGATCATTTCCAATGTCTCGTTAGCATTATGACACTCAAATGTTAAGACTACCAAGTAATGTCCATTCAAACTAAACTCACCGTGCTCCCAGGAGCAATCACTGGCATCGGCGGAGCGGGCTGACCGGACTTCTCGCACATAGACTGCACATTTGGTTTTCAGAACAGAGTCATACTAGTTAGTAATGAGACTCAAATGTTAAGACTAGCAAGTAATCTGCAGAAGAAACTTACCACAAGGAGCTCGTACATGGCCCTTGCCTGCATGTCATTCCGTGCCCTCTCCTCCTCCATCATCTTTCTCGTCCTCTCCTCCATCTCCCGCTGCCTCTCCGCCGCCTCCGCCAGAAGTTTCTCCGTTCTATCTCTCTCAGTCTGTATAGCAGCCTGCAACACCACTCACATGACCATTTGTAATCATTGATGGAAGCGCACACAATGTAATGGAGAAAGATAACTGAGTACGTATCACTAACCTTGATGGCGAGTTGCACTGGCCGTTCACGAGGCCTTATCTCAGGAGCGGAGCTCGACTGGCGCGCCTTGATCTCCGGGAGAGTGCTAGGACAACGGATAAGTCCATCTACAATGGCTATGGAGCCATGGGACCTCCCGCCACCAGATATCATCATCAGCTCTGGATCAATGGGACCCTGGCTCGGGTTAAAGTCCTCCCCTTTCCTCGCCTTCCCCTCATCTCTATATCTCACGAGCTTGTTGTGGGAGGAGATGTTGGTGAAGTTGTTTGCATCATCGAGGTCAGACTGAGAGAAAGCCTTGACTTTCTTGAAAGAGCCAGTGTGGGCCATGGCATACAGGTCGTACACCTCTGGCACCTTATCCGCCTTATTGTGGCGTGCCTGAAAGAGAGAAACAATGAAAATTAGTAATTAAAGGGCTCAAGCTAGCATGATGAATGAATTGCATGAATCATGAAGCAAACCACATACCCAGTTGCGCCCGAACTGATATAAGTTGGAGCTGCCTTGATGGTGTGGCACACCTTCCATTTGGGCACGTTTGTCCTTGGCCTGGTTGTGGAGGGCTAGCCATTCTTGTGAGCACCACTCATCGACCAACACCTCCCAACAATCCATCCGATCCGCACACCATCTCGGAGGCGGCTATAAGTTAGCAAATAGAAACTTGAGCGCTACGGCTAAGAATTACTAAATGAAGGAACTTAAGTAGAAGGCCTTAAGAATTACCTTCATGTACTGCTCCTTACTCAGGAACTTATCACGGCACGCCGGCTTGGTCTTCTTGATACCACGCAAGGCGTAGTAGTCTCGAACAGCCTGCACCCGAGCCTCGTGCCGTAAGTTCTGGAGTAGGCGCTTGCAGACGTTCTGGATAACATTTGCGCTGTCCTCCTCGTATCCCTCCTCACACCTGTAGAATGTCTGCAATCAAATGAGACAATATTGATTAGTACAATTAATAACTAGCTAGTTGAAGATTTTGAAATGTGTAAAGGAGAAATTACCCAGAACGTCCTGATCACCATGTCAGCCCTCGTGTCGCACACGACACCGTCGATAATGACATCCGGCGGGGCCGGGGCAGCCACGTAGTGCTCCCAGCTCAACCCAAGCTCTGGAAGCCGACCCTCACCAGGCAACGTGACAAACCCCGGGAAGTTTTGCCGGCAAAGAACTCCAAGGACGGAGTTGGGCCGGCGGACACTATGATGGTGGTCCCAACCCCTGCAGCATGACAAGGCCAACGCATTAGTTATTTCAAGAAACGTGAATGCAGAAGGTACAAAAATATTAAATGCACTTACGTACCTCTCCCCATCAGGGAAGATCAACCACCTCTGCTCGCGGGTCGCCGGCACGGACGGGAGCCGTGTAGCACCACGCTGGTAGACGGTGCCACCCTCCTCCTCAAGATCAGTCGGCTCCCCGCCATCATCAGCATGGCCACTCGGCTCCTCGGGCTGATCCGGCCAGGTACCCCATCCGGACGTGTGCTCCTCCGGGGTCTCGTGGGCCGAACTCTCGTGGGCCGAAGGCCAGTCGACCCGAGGCTCGTGGGCCCAAGACCCGTGGACCGGAGGCTCGTGGACCGGAGTCCGTGTAGCCTCCTCCTCGGACGAGTCCACCCTAGCAGTCACGTGCTCGGGTGAAACAGCTGGGGGTGGCGGCGAGGAAGGTGCCCTAGCAGTCACCCTACCTCCTCTCCCGCGACCACGTGCCCCACCTCCTCTCTTCCTACCTCGTCCCCTGCTGGGCACCGCGGTCGACGAAGAAGGGCCCGGCGGTGTGGACATACTGTCCAGCAACGCTCGGCGGAGAGGTACGTCTGGAATCGAAGACCTCAGACCACGCGCCGACGAAGAAGGGGCCTTGGCGCGCTCCCGACCAGCGCCCACCATCTTTCAACACCTGCCATGACAAACAGTAAACGAAATTAGTACAACATAAAAAAAAGACCGACATGAATAATAATATGTGTATCACTTAAGTGTATCATCATCAAGTACAACATTAAAAAATTTAATACCTGACACTACTAATAATCTCGATCAGTATCATCAATAAATGCATAATCATCATCATCACTATAATCAATGACGGGCTCATAGGGTTCAGTGGCATCAACATGTGCAAGGCCACCTTGACGTAATCGGTCAAGCAATGACAGGTCATCCGCAGCAGTAACCTCTTCTTGTTCCGGCTCTTCTTGTTCCTCCTCTGGGGTGATGTCGGATTCACTGTCGCTGTCTACTTCAATGTTTTGGGGTGAAGTATAGCGGTTCTTGAAACGCTTTTTGGAAAGACGTGTCTCTTGGAAGAATTCTCCTTCATATGTGTCTGGGTTAATGTGAGGTTCATAATCCTCTTCCTTTGGGGGAGATAGTCTAGCACGTGGCGGCACTTCATAAACGACATCCCAACCTTTTAGATTTGGATTAGTTTGGCAGGCCCACGGTAGATAGAATACTTGGGTCGCCTGTTGAGCCGTAATATAGACATCAGGAACATCTAAATGGGTGCTTTGGTTGATTTCAACTAGCCCTATATGTTCATGAGTCCTTCTAGTCTCCTTCGGCTGAAACCAATAACATTTGAAGACTACGACATTCGGTGGGTTTTCACCATAGAATAGAAGTTCATAAATTGCTTCAACTCTCCCATAATACTCGGTACCTCCTTCGCCGATAGCAGATACACAACAATTTGTAGACTTTCGGTCGGCCATAGATAGCTCTTTGCCATAGGTACGAAAGCGATACCCGTTGATGTCGTATTTGTCAAATGAACGGACCTTATAGTCAAAACCATTAGCCACTTGTCTCAATTCGGCGTCCATAGACTCTGAATTAGCCTACAAGTTTAATATGAAAGGATTGTTGCATTACGCACAAATTAGCGAATGAAACCGGGATAGCCGCCTACAAATTAGCCTACAAGTCTAATAGAAATTACCGTTTGTTTGAACCAAGAGATGAAACCGGGATAGCCGCCTCCTTGCTTTGCGAGAAGCTCATACTCTTCGACAGAATCCTTTTGGATCACCGCTCCATACGAGAATAAGGCGACGTATCGACTGTATGAAATATCCAGGAATAAGAGCAGTTCAAAGGAAATAGAAGTTGCGAAACTATGTACCGAGAACTTACTCGATGTACGGCCGCACTTCTATCAGGTTGTTGAAGATATACAACGAAATGGTCCGCCATTGTTCGTTATCCAAAGATACTGGATTTGAAACACTGGCTGGTGCGAGATTCCCTTTGAAAAGGCTGAGGTTGGATCCACCCTTTTTAGGGTCGTCAGCATTGTACCGAGGCTTCGGATTATGCAAATGACGATTTTTGGCTTCGTAGTGTGCTGTCACGAAGTTTGCCGCCTCCTCAGTGATGAATGCCTCAGCCATCGATGCTTCAATTCTACGTTTATTTTTACATTTTTGTCGAAGCGTCTTCTGCATCCTCTCAGTTGGGTAGCACCAACGATTTTGCACGGGCCCCCCCAATCTTGCCTCGGTCGGGAGATGCAAAATCAAATGTTGCATTGGATTAAAGAAGCCCGGTGGAAAGATCTTCTCTAACTTGCAGATCAACTCCGGCGCCAACTCTTCCATTTCTTCTAGCACGCCAGGCGATAGTTCTTTCGCACAAAGAACACGGAAGAAATAGCTGAGTTCTGCCAGTACTAGCCATTCATCCTCAGGGATGAAGCCACGCAACATCACCGGCATTACCCGCTCAATCCATATGTGCCAATCATGACTCTTGAGACCAAATATCTTCAATTTATCAAGACTGGCTCCCCTCTGTAGATTCGCTGCATACCCATCGGGGAACATCAACTGCATTTTCACCCACAAGATAATTTCCCTCATAGCTGGCCTTCCAAGATTGAACCATGCCTTTGGCTTCGTCCAGTTCTGCTTTCCTTTCGGTTCTTTCATGTTTTGTAACGGCCTATCACATAGCGCCTCCAGATCGACTCTAGCCTTAGTATTATCCTTTGACTTCCCATCTATGCCGAACAATGTACCAAAAAGTGCCTCGGCGATATTCTTCTCAGTGTGCATCACGTCGATGTTGTGTGGGCAAAGGAGGTCTTTGAAGTAAGGCAGATCCCATAAGCATGTTTTGTGAGTCCAGGCGTGCTTAGAATTATACCCCTTGAAGTACCCTGGACGCTCTGGATCTGGCTCGAGAGCGTTTAACTGATCCAGGGTCTGTTGGCCTGTCAATGCATGTGGTGCAGAGTTTTTGACAACTCTACCTCTGATGAAGTTCTTCTTGTCTTTCCTGAACTTATGGCGAGGATTCAGGAACTGTCTATGCATGTCGAAGCAAGAAAACTTGCGACCGGCCTGAAGCCAACGAAACTCAAGAGCTCCCTTGCATGTGGGGCACGGGAACCTTCCATGCACACACCAGCCAACGAATAGCGCATACGCCGGCAAGTCATGCGTCGAGTACATGTACCAGACACGCATTATGAAGTTCCGTTTGCTATAGGCATCGTATGTCTTGAACCCATTATCCCAGGCTTCTTGCAATTCGTCCTTAAGCGGTTGCATGTACACATTCATATTTTTCCCCGGATAGTTGGGCCCTGGAATTATCAACGTCAGGAAAATGTTCTTTCTTTGCATAATCTGTCCGGGGGGAGATTGAGTGGAAAGACAAATACGGGCCAACAACTGTATTGGGCTGCCGTCATACCAAACACACTGAACCCATCCGTGCTGATGCCGACTCGAGGATGCCTCGGATCTGCCGCTTTGTCACCATGTAATTCATCAAACTTTTTCCACGCAACACCATCCGATGTGTGTACAATCATCAGATTCCCATCTGCATCTAGTTCGGTTCTTTTGCCCGTTTTGTGCCATGTCATCTGTCTGGCCGTCTCTTCGACCATGAAAAGACGTTGAAGTCTTGGTACGATTGGCATATACCGAAGAACACTAACGGGGATTTTGGTCTGTGTCTTCTCACCCATACCGTTGTCTACCACAACATACCTGGAAGACTTGCAAATGGGACAATAGTTCAAGTCCGCATAGTCAAGCCTAAACAAGACACATCCTTTCTCACAGGCATGTATCTTATCATAGGGCATCTTCAGTGCACGGAGGATTTTGTCCGACTGGTACAGGTTTGCAGGCATTACATGGCCTTTGGGTAGAAAGCGTCCAAATACTGTCATCATTGCATCGTAGCATTCTCTGCCCAAGTTGAACTGAGCCTTCAGAGCCATTACTTGTGAGATGGCATCCAACTGACAAAGCTCAGTGTGCTCATGGAGCGGACGTTTTGAAGACTCCAACATTTCATTGAAGGCCTTTGCAGATTCCTCCATCTCCTCGTCCGAATCCCGAGCATCATCAAAGTCTTGCACCATGTTTTCCATCCCGGTACCATGCTCGTCGGTGCGACGACGATCCACCTCAGCTCGGTCACGTTGGGCAGACTCACCATGAAATGTCCACACCGTATAATCGGGCGTAAAACCACTCTTCTGCAGGTGTTTGCCCATTTCAGCCTCTGTCCTCTTTTCCCAATTGCCGCACCGTAAACAGGGGCACCAGGTTTTCCTCTGGCCATTTGCAAATGCGGCTCGCACAAACCCCTTGGTTTTTGTGAACCATTCAGTGCTCCATTTGTTCTGACCAGTGTGACCGGTGTACATCCACGCACGATCACTCATCTTGACTTTCAGAGCTACTAGACACACAACAAATATATATATATAATTCACCATGTATGTATTCATCAGTTGATCTACTTTGTCAATTTTATTACGTCCATGCAACCTACACTCTAATAGGTAATGATAGGTCCTAATCCCACCCGAGTATGTTTAGATTGGGTTCATTTTCCCATGCTATGCCCCGGATCCTACGCAAAATTTCGGCAGCACCTCCCCGCTGTTCTCCTGATACACGTCTCTGCAATAAACAGAGAGGATGTGTACCCGGAGAACAACAGGGGAGGCACTGACGAAATTTATGCGTCGGATCCGGAGCAAAGCATATGGGAAAACGAACCCAATCTAAACATACTCGGGCTGTCCATGGATAGCGTTGGACAATTCGAAAGAATCAAGGTTATAAATATGCAAATGCATGCATATTTATAACTATGACGCTTTCGAATGGGAGACACATATTGGTTACGCATACTGATGATTCAAGACACATATATATCTAGCTATCAAGTTTCATCGGAATAGATCAAATAATTAATGGGGGAGGAGGACATGTCATTTGTGCTCACCCACGAACGAAGGGGCAGAGCTCGTCAAACGCACGGCGAGGTCGTCGAACACCAAACCTCGCAGCGATGAAACAACTGCACATTTAAAACTACCCGATCAACACAATTATATATGATGTTTTTCATAACAAAATCGAAAGATATATGACCTAACTAATAATTCACAAATATATGACCCCGTCGGCTTCTGGAAGGCCAAAGAACACCTTTTCGGGAGGTGTCGGGGGTCGGGGTGTCGTGTCGGTCTCGGGGTGCCGTGTCGGGGTCGGGGTCTCGGGGTCGGGGTGTCGGGTCGGGGTCGGGGTGCCGTGTCGGTGTCGGGGTCGGGGTGTCGGGTCAGGCTCGGGGTCGGGGTGTCGGGGTCGGGGTCGGGGTCGGGGTCTCGGGGTCGGGGTCGGGGTCGGGGTCTCGGGGTCGGGGTGTCGGGGTGTCGGGGGTGTCGTGTCGGGGGTCGGGGTGTCGTGTCGGTGTCGGGGTGCCGTGTCGGTGTCGGGGTGCCGTGTCGGGGTCGGGGTGCTGTTTCGGGGTCGGGGGGTCGGGCTGTCGTGTCGGGGTCAGGGGGTTAGGGGGTCGGGGGGTTGGGGTGTCGTGTCGGGGTCAGGGGGTTAGGGGGTCGGGTGTCGGGGTGGAGTCGGGGTCGGGTGTCGGGGTGTGGTGTCGGGGTTGGGGGGTCAGGGGGTCTTCTCATTCTTCTACTACTTCTACTTCTTCTCATTCTTCTACTTCTTCTCATCCCCCGTCTTCTTCTTCTTCTTTCTCCTCCTCCTCCTCCTCCTCCTCTTCTTCTTCTTCTTCTTCTTCTTCTTCTTCTTCTTCTTCTTCTTCTTCTCCTCCTCCTCCTCCTCCTCTTCTTCTTCTTCTTCTCCTCCTCCTCCTCCTCCTCTTCTTCTTCTTCTTCTTCTTCTTCTTCTTCTTCTTCTTCTTCTTCTTCTTCTTCTTCTTCTTCTTCTTCTTCTTCTTCTTCTTCTTCTTCTTCTTCTTCTTCTTCTTCTTCTTCTTCTTCTTCTTCTTCTTCTTCTTCTTCTTCTTCTTCTTCTTCTTCTTTCTCCTCCTCCTCCTCCTCCTCCTCCTCCTCTTCTTCTTCTTCTTCTTCTTCTTTCTCCTCCTCCTCCTCCTCCTCTTCCTCTTCTTCTTCTTCTTCTTCCCCCTTCTACTTAACCTAAACCTAAACTAAAAACCTAAACTAATTAAAACTAAACTATTTAAACTAATTAAACTAAATAACCTAAACTAATTAATTCTAAACTAAAAAACATAAACTAAAAAACCTTATCTAAACAGAAAAAAAAACAAAAAAACAGAAAAAAAATGGGAGGGGCTCACTGTGGGGGGCGCCGACGGGTCGGGGAGGGGCCGGCGATGGGGGGCCGGGGCGGGGCGGTGGAGGAGGCGGGGCGGCGGGGGCCCGGCCGGCGGGGGGCCGGGGCGGGGCGGGGGGCCCGGCCGGAGGGGGGCCGGGGCGGGGCGGTGGAGGAGGCGGGGCGGCGGGGGCCCGGGGCGGCGGGGGGGCCGGGCGGCGGGGGCCGGGGCGGGGCGGTGGAGGAGGCGGCGGGGGGCGCGGGGTGGCGGGGGGCCGGGGCGGCGGGGGGCCGGGGCGGCGGTGGGGCGCGGGGCGGCGGGGGCCGGGGCGGGGGGCGACGGGGCGGTGGGGCGGCGGGGAGCCGGGGCGGCGGGGGCGACGGGGCGGCGGGCGGCGGCGGCGGGGTCGGAGGAGAAGGGCGTGCGAGGACGAAGTGAGTAACGGGCGGGGGGCACTTGCCGTTAGTCAAGTGCCCTCTTTGCCGTCCGCCAGCCTTTGCCGTCCGCCTTTTTGCCTCTTTGCCGTCTGCTAGCGGACGGCAAAGAGGTGGGCCGTTAACATTTTTTCAAATGAGCGGGGGGTGGGGGCCACCACACTCTTTGCCGTCAGCTGGCAGACGGCAAAGAGCTGGCAGATGGCAAAGAGCTTCTTTGCCGTCAGCCTTTTCTTTGCCGTCTGCTTATGCGTAGCTGATGGCAAAGAGCTGCTTTGCCGTCAGCTAGCAGATGGCAAAGAGCTGGCAGATGGCAAATTAGCTGATTCCAGTAGTGTAGCTAGTTGGGCTAGTTCGACCGATTAGCTAGGCCGCCGCCACATTTGTTTTTTCACCCTTTTTTTATCTACTTGCCGGCAGGTAAATTTAAATATCCACCGCGGCGTTGCTCTGGTGTTTGGGTGCGGCAAGATTTTTAATTTTTTGATTGATGGGAGCAGGCGCGGCAGGATTTTTAATTTTTTGATTGACGGGAGCAGGCGCGGCAGCAATTAGTCACGATGACTCCGCCTATAAAAACCCATTGCTCCCTGATGTGAGAAGTCGTCGACTGGTGTTTTACTGTGGTGAAAACCAAAAGATTCCCCGCTCCCTCCGCCTTCCCGTAGATTGCATTGCCTTTTAGCCGTTTCGCCCCCTTTGCTTCCTCTCCCCATTGCTTCTACCTGGTGCCATGGCGGCGCAGCAGATCACGGAGTACGAGGTGAGGCGCTTGACACAGGGGCTCCATGCCAAGGATGCGGAGCTCAGGGCCAAGGACGTGGAGCTCCGTGAGCTCAAGGAGGAGAGGAGTGCCATGCTCCTCCGTTATGTGCGGGAGTTCACGGAGCTTCAAAAGCGGCAGGCGTCCACCACAAAGATGCTCGAGGCGTCGGCGGCGTTGCTGCAGAAAGCGGGAGATACGATAGGCCGTCAGGGGAGCTGGCTGGAGCGCGAGCGGGCCGATCGTGACGAGGTCCAAGATCGCCTCAGCCACTTGGTGAACCAAGTTGCCACACACGTGTTGCGGCTGCGCGATGCCTACCGTCGTGCCAGCGCGACGATGCCGGCCGTCGGGCTAAACCCGTTCGACCACCCGGTCGACTTCAATGAGCTGCGGCTTCCTGACCTGGTCTCCTTCTTCACCTATATCTCTGAGGAGCTGAGCCGTCTCCGCGCGATGGTGGGGGCTAAGCTGGACAAGGAGGGGTTGCGGGCTGCCATCACCGTTGCCGGGCGAATCCTTTCAGGGCTCCGTCACTGGAATCCATTCGTGCCATTGGACGCCGTCTTTGACGAGCTGGCTCCCGTCGACCGGGAGCGGGCTCTACGGGCAGTTGCACCCTGCATCACCAACGTCGTGCGCCTTGAGAAGCAGAGGGACTTCGGTGGTGTTTAGGCGCCCTCTGCATGGGCATGTCCATGTATCGGTGCAACATGACCGTTGGATCAAACTCAGACGGTGCAGATCAGTCACTGTAGCACAAAGCGTGTGGGTGTGTTTGGTTGCATTCTCATCTCAATATAGTTGTTTCCTCTTCGTGTATTTTTGTCAACCTACTAGTGTGGACTCATGCACCCTTCATGCACTCTGTCAAACACCCAAAAGTGGGTCAAGAAGGGAACTTTTGCTCCCATCCCGTGCACCCTTCATACACCCTGCCTAACACTATTTGTGCTTCATATGGTTCATGTTTCATGGAGTACTGTAGCACCGTACTCTCCGTGCACTGTGGACCTAGTTGTGTTAAGGGTGTGTCTAGGTCTCAGTCGACTGAGACTTAACCAAGTCTCACTCAAGTGATATAGTATATGAGAAGAAAAAGAAAAAACTGAAAAGAAATTTTTGTACGAATCTTAATGCAAGATCAATGGAATATAACATCGACTGAGACATAACGAAGTCTAAGTCGACTGAGACGTAGCAAAACTGTTCTGTTAACATTGATCTCACTGTTCATTCTCGACCGGACAGTCGAAAAAGCGGTACTATGTTACATATAGGAGTAGTTGACATGCGCACAACATCATTTGTTATCGTCATATCTTACTACACTAGCAACAAGATTGTGTAGTACTGACGTATGAACCACTGCACATGCCTAGTAGTAGGAGCACTGTGTATGTTCAAGTGGCTGCCGTGTTTCGCACTCCTCCGTCGTAAGAGTGGAAACGCTTGCTGTAATCATTTTTTTCTTCAAAAAAACAGTGGACACGCTCTACCGTGCGGATCCTCCTCCAGCCATGCACTAAATTACTCACTTTCGCCGACGTGTGGGACAGCCAGCACCTGGGTCCACCAGCCATGCACTAAATTACTCCATAGTAGAGTGACGGTAGACTACCCCGATCGAACCGCCGCAGTAATGCCCAATGAGCCGTCAAATCACAAAACTCCCTCCTTTCCAGCAGTAAGTTGGACGGACGAAGCAACCATCATTTCACTCTTCTCTCTCAGCTTCCTCTCTTGAAGAAAACCCCCACTCGCTTCGCTTCTCCCTCATCTTGTTCCTCCTTTCACTCTTCTCTCACAGCTTCCTCTCTTGGATGGACGCCGGAGCACCGGCCGACGTGATGTCTATGGCTCTGGCCAAAACCATCGAGGCTCATGGTACGAAGAAGCGCAAGCACCCCGCCGAGACTACCACAGACAAGCTCAAAGCCATCGCCCTGTCCAAGCCCCCCTCTCCGGATCCCTCATTAAGCAAGTCCAGGTAATGTCTCTTGTTGACGATCTTTTTCTCGATCTTGATCGTGTTTTTTCATCTAACACGCAGTACTAGTACTGGTAGTACAACTTTCTGGGTGATCTTGCATGTAATTTTAGTGTGCCAAATGACGGTTCTAAATTCCTCTTTTGACCAAAACATGCGAGAGGTTGACACTGATTTCTTATAGATTACTTTCAACTACTCCCTCTGTCCCAAATTTCTTGTCTTAGATTTGTCTAGATACGGATGTATCTAATACTAAAATGTGACTTGATACATCCGTATCTAGAAAAATCTAAGACAAGAATTTTGGGACGGAGGGAGTACTTTATGAACATCAATGCTACCTTTTAAGAGGGTATATTTGCCTCAGTAACTTGTGTTATGGATATTGCATGTAATCCCTCTGCTCTCATGCCTTTGAAGACATGTTCTAGTGTCTTTGTTCACTCATTTCTGTGTGTATATGTAGTCATATATGGAGTATAATATCAAAAATCATCTTATATTTCTGAACAGAGGTAGTAATAAAATATGGTTTCTGTTTGAATTAGAACCAGGTCCGCGGTGGAGATGAAGTTCTCAAAGTCATGCCGTGTCAACTGGAAGACCTGATGATGAGTTCTACTGCTGAACTATCCAGCTGCTGTGTCCTTGTCGCCACGTGTCCTGAACTAGTGTTTTCCTGTAGCATTGTTGTCAGGCGTGTTCTCGAGGCTGTACTTAACCACAACAATTTCCTGGCTGTGCCTTCGATTACGAAGGGTGTGGTTCTTGTAAAGCTTCCCAACAAATCTGATGCGGCCTGTCTTCATCATCAGGTTTATGAGTGGAAAGACCACTCTGTTAGGTTCTCCAAGGTTGACAAGATGGTGATGGTGCATGTAGACATCTCACACGAAGTCCATGACCTAGTCAGTTATGCGGGGTTCATCCCGTACGTCGGTGGCAAGAAATAGTCTGCAGAGTTTAGTTAGTGCAACTTTGCTTGTCTATAGTAAGTACTATTGTTCAGTACTTGATTTGTGTTTGTGAACCCTGTATTGTTTATTAGTATTGCCACTTTTGGTGTGTGAACGGTCTATGTTAATGTCTGTCCACTCAATTCAGTCTGTATATTTTGAAGTATCCAGATCATATTTTTTGTGAGGACGGTTTATCAATTATGGTTACACTCCAATATCTGTATGCATTGTAGGGTTTATCGCACCCACCAGGATTTCCAGTCCCATGGATGTTTGGTCCATACGATTTGTCACGACCTTTGGACTGTCCTGCTTGTGGGAGTAGGCGGGGCGCCTGCATGCCACGCGTAGTTGGACGATCAATCTTATGTTTAGTACTTCAACATAGTTATTTCCTGGTAAGGATTCACTCGTGTCACATCAAGTAAATCTTATTGATCTACTGTCTAAATCTTATTGATTTAATGTCATGTTTTCTTTCTTTTCCTGCAATTTTATGATGCAGGTTTTGCCATGTGACATTCATCACAGAATAAACCGTTTGGTTTGCTCTACGATGGCTATTTTTGCAGGTTTCACTTCTTATGTCGTGTCAGTAACGAAGGCACTGTCCATCACTTATATTACTGGAAAAAATTGGATCAGTCTGTTGTCTGAGTACAAGCTGATGTTGGAAATATGCCCTAGAGGCAATAATAAAATGGTTATTATTGTATTTCCTCTTTCATGATAATTGTCTATTGTTCATGCTATAATTGTATTAACTGGAAACCGTAATACATGTGTGAATACATAGACCACAACATGTCCCTAGTAAGCCTCTAGTTGACTAGCTCGTTGATCAATAGATGGTTATGGTTTCCTGACCATGGACATTGGATGTCATTGATAACGGGATCACATCATTAGGAGAATGATGTGATGGACAAGACCCAATCCTAAGCATAGCACAAGATTGTGTAGTTCGTTTGCTAGTAGCTTTTCTAATGTCAAGTATCGTTTCCTTAGACCATGAGATTGTGCAACTCCCGGATACCGTAGGAATGCTTTGGGTGTACCAAACATCACAACGTAACTGGGTGGCTATAAAGGTGCACTACAGGTATCTCCGAAAGTGTTCGTTGGGTTGGCACGAATCGAGACTGGGATTTGTCACTCTGTATGACGGAGAGGTATCTCTGGGCCCACTCAGTAATGCATCATCATAATGAGCTCAATGTGACTAAGTAGTTAGTCATGGGATCATGCATTACGGAACGAGTAAAGTGACTTGCCGGTAACGAGATTGAACGAGGTATTGGGATACCGACGATCGAATCTCGGGCAAGTAACATACCGATAGACAAAGGGAATTGTATACGGGATTGATTGAATCCTCGACATCGTGGTTAATCCGATGAGATCATCGAGGAGCATGCGGGAGCCAACATGGGTATCCAGATCCCGCTGTTGGTTATTGACCGGAGAGTCGTCTCGGTCATGTCTGCGTGTCTCCCGAACCCGTAGGGTCTACACACTAAAGGTTCGGTGACGCTAGGGTTGTAGAGATATTAGTATGCGGTAACCCGAAAGTTTTTTGGAGTCCCAGATGAGATCCCAGACATCACGAGGAGTTCCGGAATGGTCCGGAGGTAAAGATTTGTATATAGGAAGTCCAGTTTCGGCCACCGGGAAAGTTTCGGGGGTCACCGGTATTGTACCGGGACCACCGGAAGGGTCCCGGGGGTCCACCGGGTGGGGCCACCTATCCCAGAGGGCCCCATGGGCTGAAGTGGGAAGGGAACCAGCCCCTAGTGGGCTGGTGCACCCTCCATGGGCCTCCCCCTGCGCCTAGGGTTGGAAACCCTAGGGGTGGGGGCGCCCCACCTGACTTGGGGGGCAAGTTCCCCCCTTGGCCGCCGCCCCCCTTGAGATTGGATCTCTAGGGGCCGGCGCCCCCAGGGCCCCTATATAAAGAGGGGGGGAGGGAGGGCTGCACACCCAAGTTCCTGGCGCCTCCCTCTCCCCCCGTAACACCTCTCCCTCTCGCTGAGCTTGGCGAAGCCCTGCCGAGATCCCCGCTGCTTCCACCACCACGCCGTCGTGCTGCTGGATCTCCATCAACCTCTCCTTCCCCCTTGCTGGATTAAGAAGGAGGAGACGTCTCTCCCAAGCGTACGTGTGTTGAACGCGGAGGTGCCGTCCGTTCGGCGCTAGGATCATCGGTGATTTGGATCACGACGAGTACGACTCCATCAACCCCGTTCTCTTGAACGCTTCCTCTCACGATCTACAAGGGTATGTAGATGCACTCCTCTCTCTCGTTTCTAGATGACTCCATAGATTGATCTTGGTGATGCGTAGAAAATTTTGAATTATTGCTACGTTCCCCATCAGTGGTATCAGAGCCAGGTTTATGCGTAGATTCTATGCACGAGTAGAACACAAAGTAGTTGTGGGCGATGATTTGTTCAATTTGCTTACCGTTACTAGTCTTATCTTGATTCGGTGGCATTGTGGGATGAAGCGGCCCGAACCGACCTTACACGTACTCTTACGTGAGACAGGTTCCACCGACTGACATGCACTTGATGCATAAGGTGGCTAGCGGGTGTCTGTCTCTCCCACTTTAGTCGGATCGGATTCAATGAAGAGGATCCTTATGAAGGGTAAATAGCAATTGGCATATCACCGTTGTGGCTTTTGCGTAGGTAAGAAATGTTCTTGCTAGAAACCCATAGCAGCCACGTAAAACATGCAACAACAATTAGAGGACGTCTAACATGTTTTTGCAGGGTATGCTATGTGATGTGATATGGCCAAAAGGATGTGATGAATTATATATGTGATGTATGAGATTGATCATGTTCTTGTAATAGGAATCACGACTTGCATGTCGATGAGTATGACAACCGACAGGAGCCATAGGAGTTGTCTTAATTTATTGTATGACCTGCATGTCAATGAAAACGCCATGTAATTACTTTACTTTATTGCTAACCATTAGCCATAGTAGTAGAAGTAATAGTTGGCGAGACAACTTCATGAAGACACGATGATGGAGATCATGGTGTCATGCCGGTGACGAAGGTGATCATGCCGCACCTTGAAGATGGAGATCAAAAGGCGCAAGATGATATTGGCCATATCATGTCACTTTATGATTTGCATGTGATGTTTGTCATGTTTACATCTTATTTGCTTAGAACAACGGTAGCATAAATAAGATGATCCCTCACTAAAATTTCAAGAGATGTGTTCCCCCTAACTGTGCACCGTTGCGAAGGACCGTTGTTTCGAAGCACCATGTGATGATCGGGTGTGATAGATTCTAACGTTCGCATACAACGGGTGTAAGCCTGATTTACACATGCGAAACACTTAGGTTGACTTGACGAGCCTAGCATGTACAGACATTGCCTCGGAACACAAGAGACCGAAAGGTCGAACATGAGTCGTATAGTAGATACGATCAACATGGACATGTTCACCGATGATGACTAGTCCGCCTCACGTGATGATCGGACACGGCCTAGTTGACTCGGATCATGTATCACTTAGATGACTAGAGGGATGTCTATCTGAGTGGGAGTTCATTAAATAATTTGATTAGATGAACTTAATTATCATGAACATAGTCAAAAGGTCTTTGCAAATTATGTCATGGCTTACGCTTTAGTTCTACTATTTAAGATATGTTCCTAGAGAAAAATTTAGTTGAAAGTTGATAGTAGCAATTATGCGGACTGGGTCCGTAAACTGAGGATTGTCCTCATTGCTGCACAGAAGGCTTATGTCCTTAATGCACCGCTCGGTGTGCTGAACCTCGAGCATCATTTGTGGATGTTGCGAACATCTGACATACACGTTTTGATGACTACGTGATAGTTCAATGTGTAATGCTAAACGGTTTAGAAGTGAGGCACCGAAGACGATTTTGAAACGTCGCGGAACATATGAGATGTTCAAAGGGCTGAAATTGGGATTTCAGGCTCGTGCCCACGTCAAGAGGTATGAGACCTCTGACGAGTTTCTTAAGCCTACAAACTAAGGGAGAAAAGCTCAACCGTTGAGCATGTGCTCAGATTGTCTGAGTACTACAATCGCTTGAATCGAGTGGGAGTTAATCTTCCAGATGAGATAGTGATGGTTCTCCAAAGTCACTGCCACCAAGCTACTAGAGCTTCGTGATGAACTATAACAAATCAGGGATAGATATGATGATCCTTGAGCTATTCGCGATGTTTGACACCACGAAAGTAGAAATCAAGTAGGAGCATCAATTGTTGATGGTTAGTAAAACCACTAGTTTCAAGAAGGGCAAGGGAAAGAAGGGATACTTCATGAAACGACAAATCAGTTGCTGCTCTAGTGAAGAAACCCAAGGTTGAACCCAAACCCGAGACTAAGTGCTTCTGTAATGAGGGGAACGGTCACTGAAGCAGAACTACCCTAGATACTTGGTAGATGAGAAGGTAGGCAAGGTCGACAGAAGTATATTGGATATACATTATATTAATGTGTACTTTCCTAGTACTCCTAGTAGCACCAGGGTATTAGATACCGGTTCGGTTGCTAAGTGTTGGTAACTCGAAATAAAAGGCTGCGGAATAAACGGAGACTAGCTAAAGGTGAGATGACGATATGTGTTGGAAGTGTTTCCAAGGTTGATGTGATCAAACATCGCACGCTCCCTCTACCATCGAGATTGGTGTTAAACCTAAATAATTGTTATTTGGTGTTTGCGTTGAGCATAGATATGATTGGATTATGTTTATCGCAATACGGTAATTCATTTAAGGAGAATAATGGTTACTCTGTTTATTTGAGTAATACCTTCAATGGTCTTGCACCTAAAATGAATGGTTTATTGAATCTCGATCGTAGTGATACACATGTTCATGCCAAAAGATATAAGATAGTAATGATAGTACCACATACTTGTGGCACTGCCACTTGAGTCATAATGGTATAAAACGCATGAAGAAGCTCCATGTTGATGGATCTTTGGACTCACTCGTTTTTGAAAAGATTGAGATATGCGAACCATGTCTATTAGTATATATGCATGAAGAAAGTCCATACAGATGGATCATTTGGACTCACTTGATTTTGAATCACTTGAGACATGCAAATCATACCACATGGGCAAGATGACTGAAAGGCCTCGTTTTCAGTAAGATGGAACAAGAAAGTAACTTGTTGGAAGTAATACATTTTGATGTGTGCAGTCCAATGAGTGCTGAGGCATGCAGTGGATATCGTTATGTTCTTACTTCACAGATGTTTTGAGTAGATGTTGAGTATATTTACTTGATGAAACGCAAGTCTGAATTATTGAAAGGTTCAAGTAATTTGAGAGTGAAGTTGAAGATCGTTGTGACAAGAGGATAAAATGTCTGTGATATGATCATAGAGATGAATATCTGAGTTACGAGTTTGGCACACAATTAAGAAATTGTGGAAATTGTTTCACGACTAATACCGCCTGGAACACCGTAGTGTGATGGTGTGTCCGAACATCATAACTGCACCCTATTGGATATGGTGCATACCATGATGTCTCCTATCGAATTACACTATCGTTTGTGGGTTAGGCATTAGAGACAACCGCATTCACTTTAAATAGGGCACCACGCAATTCCGTTGAGACGACACCGTATGAACTATGGTTTAGAGAAACCTAAGCTGTCGTTTCTTAAAAGTTTGGGGCTGCGACGCTTATGTGAAAAAGTTTCAGGCTGATAAGCTCGAACCCAAAGCGGATAAATGCATCTTCATAGAATACCCAAAACAGTTGGGTATACCTCCTATTTCAGATCTGGAAGCAAAAGTGATTGTTTCTAGAATCGGGTCCTTTCTCGAGGAAAAGTTTCTCTCGAAAGAATTGAGTGGGAGGATGGTGGAGACTTGATGAGGTTATTGAACCATGACTTCAACTAGTGTGTAGCAGGGCACAGGAAGTTGTTCCTGTGGCACCTACACCAATTGAAGTGGAAGCTTATGATAGTGATCATGAAACTTCGGATCAAGTCACTACCAAACCTCGTAGGTCGACAAGGATGCGTACTACTTCAGAGTGGTACATAATGATGTCTTGGAAGTCATGTTGCTAGACAACAATGAACCTACGAGCTATGGAGAAGCGATGGTGGGCCCGGATTCCGACGAATGGCTCGAGGCCATAAAATCCGAGAGAGGATCCATGTATAAAAACGAAGTGTAGACTTTGGAAGAACTACTTGATGGTCGTAAGGCTGTTGGATGCAGATGGATTTTAGAAGGAAGACAGACAATGATGGTAAGTGTCACCATTAAGAAAGCTCGACTTGTCGTTAAGATGTCTTCCGACAAGTTCAAAGGAGTTGACTGCGATGAGACTTTCTCACTCGTAGCGATGCTAAGAGTCTGTTGGAATTATGTTAGCAGTTACTGCATTATTTATGAAATCTGGCAGATAGGATGTCAAAACATTGTTTCCTCAACGATTTTCTTGAGGAAAGGTTGTATGTGATACAACCAGAAGGTTTTGTCAATCCTGAAAGATGCTAACAAGTATGCAAAGCTCCAGCAATCCTTCTAAGGATTGGAGTAAGCATCTCGGAGTTGGAATGTACGCTTTGATGAGATGATCAAAGATTTTGGGTTTTTACAAAGTTTATGAGAAACTTGTATTTCCAAAGAAGTGAATGGGAGCACTATAGAATTTCTGATGAGTATATGTTGTTGACATATTATTGATCGGAAATGATGTAGAATTTCTGGAAAGCATACAGGGTTATTTGAAAACTGTTTTTCAATGGAAAACCTGGATTAAGCTACTTGAACATTGAGCATCAAGATCTATAAGGATAGATCAAAAACGCTTAATAGTACTTTCAAATGAATGCATACCGTGACAGGATTTTGAAGGAGTTCAAAATAGATCAGCAAAGAAGGAGTTCTTGGCTGTGTTACAAGGTGTGAGTATTGAGTAAGACTCAAGACCTGACCACGGCAGAAGAGAGAGAAAGGACGAAGGTCGTCCCCAATGCTTTAGGCGTAGGCTCTACAGTATGCTATGCTGAGTACAACACCTGAAGTGTGCCTTGCCATGAATTAGTCAAGGGGTACAAGAGTGATCCAGGAATGGATCACATGATAGCGGTCGAACTTATCCTTAGTAACTAGTGGACTAAGGAATTTTCTCGATTATGGAGGTGGTAAAAGAGTTCGTCGTAAAGGGTTACGTCGATGCAAACTTTGACACTAATCCGGATGACCCTGAGTAGTAAACCGGATTCATATAGTAGAGAAGTTATTTGGAATAGCTCCAAATAGCGTGTGGTAGCTGCGTCTAGGAGAAGACATAGATATTTGTAAAGCACACACAGATCTGAAAGGTTCAGATCCGTTGACTAAAACCTCTCTCGTAAGCATAACATGATCAAACCCTAGAACTCATTGAGTGTTAATCACATGGTGATGTGAACTAGATTATTGACTCTAGTAAACTCTTGGGTATTGGTCACATGGCGATGTGAACTTTGAGTGTTAATCACATGGTGATGTGAACTAGATTATTGACTCTAGTGCAAGTGGGAGACTGTTGGAAATATGCCCTAGAGGCAATAATAAAATGGTTATTATTGTATTTCCTTGTTCATGATAATTGTCTATTGTTCATGCTATAATTGTATTAACTGGAAACCGTAATACATGTGTGAATACATAGACCACAACATGTCCCTAGTAAGCCTCTAGTTGACTAGCTCGTTGATCAATAGATGGTTATGGTTTCCTGACCATGGACATTGGATGTCATTGATAACGGGATCACATCATTAGGAGAATGATGTGATGGACAAGACCCAATCCTAAGCATAGCACAAGATCGTGTAGTTCGTTTGCTAGTAGCTTTTCTAATGTCAAGTATCGTTTCCTTAGACCATGAGATTGTGCAACTCCCGGATACCGTAGGAATGCTTTGGGTGTACCAAACGTCACAGCATAACTGGGTGGCTATAAAGGTGCACTACAGGTATCTCCGAAAGTGTCTGTTGGGTTGGCACGAATCGAGACTGGGATTTGTCACTCCGTATGACGAAGAGGTATCCCTGGGCCCACTCGATAATGCATCATCATAATGAGGTCAATGTGACTAAGTAGTTAGTCACGGGATCATGCATTACGGAACGAGTAAAGTGACTTGCCGGTAACGAGATTGAACGAGGTATTGGGATACCGACGATCGAATCTCGGGCAAGTAACATACCGATAGACAAAGGGAATTGTATACGGGATTGATTGAATCCTCGACATCGTGGTTCATCCAATGAGATCATCGAGGAGCATGTGGGAGCCAACATGGGTATCCAGATCCCGCTGTTGGTTATTGACCGGAGAGTCGTCTCGGTCATGTCTGCGTGTCTCCCGAACCCGTAGGGTCTACACACTTAAGGTTTGGTGACGCCAGGGTTGTAGAGATATTAGTATGCGGTAACCCGAAAATTGTTCAGAGTCCCGGATGAGATCCCGGACATCACGAGGAGTTCCGGAATGGTCCGGAGGTAAAGATTTGTATATAGGAAGTCCAGTTTCGGCCACCGGGAAAGTTTCGGGGGTCACCGGTATTGTACCGGGACCACCGGAAGGGTCCCGGGGGTCCACCGGGTGGGGCCACCTATCCCGGAGGGCCCCATGGGCTGAAGTGGGAAGGGAACCAGCCCCTAGTGGGCTGGTGCACCCCCCATGGGCCTCCCCCTGCGCCTAGGGTTGGAAACCCTGGGGGTGGGGGCGCCCCACCTGACTTGGGGGCAAGTTCCCCCCTTGGCCGCCGCCCCCCCTTGAGATTGGATCTCTAGGGGCCGGCGCCCCCAGGGCCCCTATATAAAGAGGGGGGATGGAGGGCTGCACACCCAAGTTCCTGGCGCCTCCCTCTCCCCCCGTAACACCTCTCCCTGTCGCTGAGCTTGGTGAAGCCCTGTCGAGATCCCCGCTGCTTCCACCACCACGCCGTCGTGCTGCTGGATCTCCATCAACCTCTCCTTCCCCCTTGCTGGATCAAGAAGGAGGAGACGTCTCTCCCAACCGTACGTGTGTTGAATGCGGAGGTGTCGTCCGTTCGGCGCTAGGATCATCGGTGATTTGGATCACGACGAGTACGACTCCATCAACCCCGTTCTCTTGAACGCTTCCGCTCGCGATCTACAAGGGTATGTAGATGCACTCCTCTCTCTCGTTGCTAGATGACTCCATAGATTGATCTTGGTGATGCGTAGAAAATTTTGAATTATTTCTACGTTCCCCAACAGCTGAATCCCTATGATGAACTGCAGTTTGGTTTAACAAAAACGCCACAATTAGTCCTTCTCGCATTTAAAAGAAATGAAGAAAAAAACTGGATCACGGTCACGGATCCTAGTCAAGTTAGAAAGCTGATCATAGCAGACCAGACACGATCGCCGCTGTCTCACACAGATCGAGCACTGGCAGTTGCTCTAGCACTGACATCGGCAACAGCTCAGTCTGATCCAGCTGAGGATTGGGCACCGACCGCGTCAGCGGATCAGTCTGATCTACCGGAGGATCGGGCATCGACACCGGCACCTGCTCCGACATCGGCACCAGATCTACAAGGAGCACCATCTCCGGCAGCAGTAGCGGCTTCGGCACCTACACCAACACTTGCACTTGCATCTGCTCCGGCCCGTGCAGTTGCACCGGCAACAGACTGGGCTGCAGTTCGCACTTCATATACCAAAGTCCTTACAAAAACCGACATGTCCACCTTCTTGGTAAACATTGGCCGCCCAAGTGCTCCGTTCTTTTTTCTTTCCATGTTGTTTCACATGATCCACTGTGTTGATCTAACTGTTTGGGTATGTCTTCTTGTTTGCAAACAGAGAATTCCTAGAGCAACGAGGGAGTCGTTCAACAATCTGGGCGACCGCGGCCAAGTTTCTCTTACCATGCACAGCCTTGGTGTGAATGAACCTGCTCAATATACCGTAAGTACAAAGGATGGTCGCATGATGATTGATGCTAAAGGATGGTCAAGGTTCAAATCTAAATCATATGTTGCGGTAGGGGATGCTGTCAAAATCGAACTTTCTCAACAAGGAGAGCTGGTCCAAATCAACTTTGAAATTCTTCAGTAGCAGCACGCAACTTCCGAACTGATCTATCCTCCGAGAGATTTTGATGTAATAATCTAGCATGGTGAAACAAGTGTCCTGTGTGTATAAGTAGTACGACAGTATTATTTATCACATGGTATATCGTTGATAGAATTGCAACTCTGATTGCTGGTTAGGAACTGTCGTTCAATTTCATTCCAAGAGCTGTCGTGCTTTATTCAATTTTGTGTATTCGCCTTGTGACAGCATCTAAAACCAGCGCCGTACCGATCGCTTGCAATATGAAAAGCGTTGAGGTAGAACACATGGCCCCCCAAACATGCAGGGTCGGCCTGCGGCCCAAAGTCCAGAACCGTGAGCCTATCTGAGTATTATATTCTCAGCTGAACCCCCATAAAAAAAGTTGAACCCCCATAATGCCCGTGCGTTGCAGAGGGAGTATATGTCTCGGCAAGGTGAGCCTGTGATATAAAATATTTGTATATTTCTTTACAGAGGGAGTATCTCTCTGTCAAAAATATATTTATGTGTAACTAGTTACTCCTGTCTTTCTACTTCCTTTCGCTGATATGTGGGGCAACCGGCAATGGGGTCCACGTGCCATATGCACAAATTAGAGTGCACAACTTCACGGTAGACACACCCCGGTCGTAGCGCCGCAGTAATGCCCAATGAGCCGTCAAATCACAACCCACCTTTCCAGCTTTAGCAGTAAGCTGGACGGACGAAGCGGCAATATTTCACTGGGCCTGAATCCCCTTCTCCCTCGTCTGCTTGTTTAGAGAAAACCCCCTCTCGGCGATTGCATAGGGTTTTCTCATGGAGAACCAGGTACGAATTCTTCATCCATCCCCGATAAATCCAAGTCCCTTGGTCGCAGGTAATCCTAGGATGGCAGCCGCCGCCGTTGATGCATTTTTCTTCCTACTGAATCTAGTGTGTTTCATTTGCAGTGCCCAAAGTGCGAGTACCCTACAGGTTTCTGCGCCCTCGGCGAGGCGCCGCACTTGTTCCTTCTCATCCTAACACAACATTTTGAAACGCGCACAGTATGTTCCTAGAATCCTCTTTTCTATCCGGGAGGGTGGGGTTTTTTTGAACATGCTGTGTTCTCATATTATTTTTCCTGCAGTGTATTATTTGCTCTGCCAGAACACATGTACTCAAGATGCTCGGCCTTGCCATAACTGAATAGTTTAATGGTCACAGTGAAGACAAGCCATGGATATAAGTTCCGAGTTGGGTTCATGAACCAAGAAGATCGCTGCTTTTTTTATGGCCGAACTTGGATAAACTTTCTCAAGTGTTACGGACTAAAAGTTGGCACACGAATGTTGATGGAAATAGCAGAACCTGGTCTCATCTTCACTGCCGTTCCAATTGTTCATCCATGTTAGTTTTGTATCTGGTTCTTGCTTGTTGCCTCGATTACTTCTTAATCCACCTATTCTGTCTAACTAATCACAATTTAACTTTAGAAGTAGCAACAAATCTCTCACGAAGATGCTACTTCTAACTAATATTTTCTTATAATTGGTGGCACGTGTAGGTTTTTTCAGAGTTAAGCAGTCTGATCGTTTGTTACTCTGTAATAACTCGGCTGTTACTAATGGCACTGAAGTTGACTGGATCGACATCCACAAGTTCCTACACTTTATTGATCGTCTTGAGGTCCTTGTGGGGCGTTTCAATGGTGGAAGGCCACGTGGGATATGTGTGCCACTGCTGCACTCGTTGAATAGGTCCAACTGTGTCGAGAAACTTATGGTACGAGCTGGTTTCTGTTATATATGTTGTTCATAAACTATTGCTTATACACAGTTTTATAGCTGTGATCTTCTTGAAACAGGAACTGCCGAGTTCATTGTTCCTATACGGATGCCTGACCATGGTCGGGTCAGACTTGCGCTTGTTCACAACATGATGTTTATGTCGACCTACTCAATTCCCCTTGGAGGTGAAAAGATACTTATTCATGGGTGGTCTCAAATAATGAAGGCCCGTCCATCTTGGAGAATAGGACAGAAGATTATGTTCATGCTTTTCCATGGCTCTAAAGCGAATATCCTGTTTATTGACCACGTTGCAAGATGAAGCCGCTTTCAGAAGGTTGTGGATGCGTGGGGTGGCGCCTGGGCCTTGTCCTGGGGCTTGGCGGCCTCACCCTTGGTTAACTGTAGGCAAAGTAGCACTGTTCGAGGCGTGCTTTGTATGGTTGAACCTGTATAAGTACTCATACTGCTTTCAGCTTTGGTTGTTAAGTGTCCCTGCTGGTTTCAGTTAAGGTTGTTAAGTACTCTTGCTACTTTTACAGTCTGTCGTGTTTCTTCAGTCCTGTCTTCCTTCAGCCGCCAAAACCAAACCAGCGCCGGCGGGGCCGCCTGCTTCCGCCTCCCATGGCTGGCTGCGCCTCAGCGCACGCATCGCCGCCCCACCGTCTCCTAAATCGTTAACGCCGACGTCCTCCGCGCGCTTTGGTGCGCTCGCCGCGGCGCCGCCCTCTCGCGTTGTCAACATGGTCAACAAACAACAGGAATCGGCAGAAGTACGTGGAGAGGATGACAGTAGGGGCCCACCACGTCAGCGTATGGAAAAATAAAATGCTTCCTCCTAGTGTTTTCCTGACATCTGGGACCCACGACATTGTGAGCGTATATAGTCAATAGACAAGAGAACAACACAAGATCGGCTGACACCTGGGACGTAGCTACTCGAGCAGTATTTTTTTGTTTGGTATTGTTGAGACGGAGCAGGGTTTGAACTGGGCTGTGGCCCGTCTAGCCCAGGCTTATATTTTATGTTCACCATGTGACCAGCCCAGCTATTTTTTCTTTGTGAAAATGAGCCCAGTTTATTTTTTCTGAAGAATACCCAATCCAGGCCTACTTATTTTTCTACGCCCTGATGGGCTGCAACTCTTTCAAGACGCCTGCAAATCTTGAAAGTAATATGAAATGGGTTGTAAATATAAAAACAAATGACAAATTGGCAATTACTTTATAATTTCTGAATTTTTTCACATTTTCAGATTCCTATTTCACTGGGCATTAACCTAATTTAAATATATCTTCAAAGTACTTTAAATCTGGCTCGACATTTTGGTATTAAAAATAGTTTGGAACCCACAGAAATATGCGAAATTGGCCCTGGCCAACCAAAAAAACGACTGCAATAAATTGCATAAGAAGTTGCCATGAGCTATATATAAATTATTAAAAAAAGAGGGAGTGGTCTGACTTGTGAGCCTGTTTAGTTGACGCGTATGCAAGATATTTTTAGTTATTATATACGTCAACAAACGATTCTAGCAGACGTAACCGTTGGATGTCAATCCAACGGCCGTCGTGTTTCTTCAATCTCTGATCTTCTTGCTCCAGCCGCCAAAGCAACGCCGGCGGGACTGCCTACTCCCGCCTCCCGTGGCCGGCTGTGCTGCCGCGCGGGCCTCAACGCCCCCTACTACTCCCACCGCTGGCCAGGGCATCCCTCTACTCACCCACACCCCCTGTTATTCTGCGGCGACGGTAGCCTCACACCGCAGCCGAACCGGTGAAGCCTCGTACTCCTCTCCGCGCGGGCTTCCACTGTCGCGTCTTCCCTGGCTCCGCGTCGTCCCCTTCCTAGGCCTCGCCGTCGTCCACCACCGTGGTGCTCTCGGTGCGGCGTGGTCAATGTGGTCAAGGAACGACTTCCATCGGAAGAGTACTGTACGTGGAGAGGCTGACAGCTGGGTCCACGGCCACATCCCAGTTTTTTGTGATTTGCCAAGTAAGTCGCTTTGTCAGGCCTGTTGGGCTGCAAATCTTTCAAGACGAGGAGAGCTTTCATTCGGCTGGCCGAGAAAATGGCCCATCAGTAATGAGAAATGGACTGTACATTTTTAAAACACATCAAACCGACAATTAGTTTCAAATATCTTTTTTTCATTTCAAGATTTTAAATTACATTAATTTTTATGCGTAGAGAATTTGTTGGATTTTATATTGATATACATTTATTTTTAAAATCAGTTTGAATGTGAGTCAAAATTTCGGGATTAAAAACAGTTTGGACCGCACCGAAATATGCAAAAATTCGTATAATTTTTTAACCGTGGCCACAATATGGGCTGTAATGCTAACAAAAAGAATATGGGCTCCAAAAAAACTTAAGAATTAGCAAATGGGCTGTAAATTATTCGAAAAAATGGCAGATGGGCTGTATGCTGTTTTCCACAGATTTGAGGCTTTCCTAAAAAAAAGGTTGACGCACAAGCACTGAATGTTGGATGTCCATCCAACGGCCGTCGTGCTTCTTCAATCTCTACTCTTCCTGCTCCAGCTGCTCAAACAAGCGCCGGCGGGACTGCCTGCTCCCTCCTCCCCGCGGCCGGATGTGCTGCCGCGCAGGCCTCACTGCCCCATCGTACTCCCATCGCTGGCCTAGCCATCCCTCTACTCACCCACACCTGCTGTTATTCTCCGGCGACGGCAGACGAACCAGTAAACCCTCGTACAGTCGTACTCCCCTCCGCGTGGGAAACAACTGCCGAGTCTTCCCTGCCTCCGTGTCGTCCCCTTCCTAGGCCTCGCCGTCGTCCACCGCCGTGGTGCTCTCGGCGCGGTGTGGTCAATGTGGTCAACGACCGACTTCCATCGGAAGAGTACTGTGCGTGGAGACGCTGACAGCTGGGTCCACGGCCGCAGCAAGGAAGTGCCTCCTTATTACGCGCAAAATAATTATTCCTCCACCTGACAGCGGGGACCCACCGGATGGGCCACCGTATTTCACGAAAAAAACGTTTCCCCCCTGACTGCTGGGACCCACCAGCTACACCTTTGCACGCAAGGAAGTGCGTCCGGGCAAAGAAAAACAAAACGATTCGCCCCCCTAACTGCTGGGACCCACCAGCTACATCTTCGCACGCAAGGAAGTGCTTGACAGTCGGGACCCACCTGGTCGAAGCGTACGTAGCGTTGTCATTCTGGTCGCGAACGTGTACGTACATATATACTGGTGGATGTAGAGGCGCGCACGTGTCGTAGTAGAGGCGCGCACGTAGCATGTACACGTACGTACAACGGCCAGGGTGCAAGAAAGAAAATACGGCCACGTATGTGTACATACGGGTGGGGTCTCGAACGCCTACTCGCGCATACGTACGGCGAGGGCTCGTTAACATGGCTGGGTCGGAACGGAGAAACAATGTCGTCGTCATGTTCATGGGGAGGCAACGGAATGCGTCGTGTTCATGGGGAGGCAACGGAATGCGTCGTGTTCATCGGGAGGCAACGGAACGCGTGGGAGCCAACCGGCTGGGTCGGAACGGAATGCGTAGTCGTGTTCATCGGGAGGGCTTGGACGGAACAGACAATGGAAACGAGGCCTGGCGTACCGCAGAACGGAGGAAACGGCCTTGTGTTCGACCGGCCACGTTCGAAACAGGATCCTGTTCATCGGAAGGGGTCTGGCGTACCGCAAAACGGACGAAACGGGCCTCCTACGATCGAAACGGGGGTCCTGTTGATCAAGAGGGGTGTGGCGTACCGCAAAACGGACGAAACGGACCTCCTACGGTCGAAACGGGGGTCCTGTTGATCGGGAGGGGTGTGGCGTACCACAAAACGGACGAAACGGACCTCCTACGGTCGAAATGGGGGTCCTGTTCATCGGGAGGGGTGTGGCATACCGCAAAACGGGACTCCACGGGATATTGTTCATCTGCACCGTCGACCTCCTCCAGCCTCCACGGGCTACCGTCGACTCCTCCTCCAGCCTCCACGGGCTCCTGTTCATCCAGCCTCCACCGCGCGCTACTCCACCGGCTACTGTTCAACCACCCCTCCACGGGCACCCCTCCACCGTCTATTGTTCATCCAGCCCTCCACACCACGGGGTCCTGTTCAACCACCCCTCCACCATCTACTGTTCATCCAGCCCTCCAGACCACGGGGTCCTGCTCATCCACAGGCAACGCCACCGCTCACTGTTCATCCAACCCCCCCCGCAACGGCTCACTGTTCATCCCAGAGGCAGCATCGATCGGCTTCAGTTAGCAGCAGTAGAGAAGGAATCGCTCGATCAGGTTCAGTTAACAGCCATCGATCGATCGCTCGGCTTCAGTAACGCGTAGCCTGCAGTGCAATCGCTCGGGTTCAGTTAGAGCCCAACGCCTCGCTCGGGTTCAGTTAGAGCCAACGCCTCGCACACACGCGCGTACGTGTACGAGAGAAACACGCATCGCTCGGCCCTCGACCTCCCACCATAACCGGGAACTCCCCAAAATTTTCCTCGCCCTCGCTTCTACCACGGTTTTTTCCGTCATGGACGGCCCAAAGAATGTCATGCAGCTGCGTCTCCGGCCCGCCCAGGACGAAAAGCCCATTTTCTGTCATGATGTTTTGTCATAGAAGTAGGAGCCCACCACATCTATGATGATACCGGGTTTTGTCACAATTATCGTCATAGAAGTGTCATATGTATGACAGAAAAAAAATTGTTCGGCCCAAAATGTCACGGATGTGTCTTTTTTTTGTAGTGAAGCCGGCCGACAGTTGCGTCGCTGTGTAGAGAGCGGCCGTGTGGTACCACCTCCGTCTAGTTTATAGTCTCCTTTATATTCCGTGCCATACTTTGCCCTCAAATTTAACCAACGAAATGTAAATGCATGTTTTAAAAATTATATAATTGGAAACTATGTTCAAATACAAATCCAACTATATAATCTTTGGCGACATGCATTCGTATTTTATTAGTTTATAAACCAGGACGGTGGTATAGTAGGTAATTAAATAGCAAACGTTATTTATTAATCGTATGTGTACGTGGCCTTTCGTCCTCCTCTCGCACGTCTTGTCACCCCGCTGCCGCAGACGGCTTACAACGCAAGCTTGCGCAGCGCACGGGGGCGTTCTTTTTGCCAAACGGTGGCGCCATTGAATCGTTGGTGAACCCGTTCCCACACAACCTCGCAGGTTCCCGCGCAAGCTTCCCGCCCGACTCGGTGAAATCCCCCAAAATCCCAATGCTTACCGGCCTGCTATAAAAACCCTCACGGCCGGCGAGTCCTGCGTCGCATTTCCCCTCCATCCCTGTAGCTTATCTCGTCTGCTTCTCCCACAATTGCCAATGGCACCGGTCCGTCATCGTCGCTCAGCCACTCCACCGTCATCAGAGGACAGCTCCAGCTGGGAGGCTACACCGCCGCAGCGGCGCAGGCCCCGGTGTAGTGTAGTGCGCGTGGCGTCCCTATTGGGTGTGCGCGGAACACCCACCACACGCTCCACCGTCGGTGCCCATAGGCAGCTGTTGCCGGCCGCCGTTGCCGCCACACCACCGTCGAAAGCCAGAGCCATCGTCCGCTCCGCCGCTGCGTCCCGAAGGCGGGAGGTGGCCGTCGTGGCCGCCACCCCACTGCCGGCCACTGTGGCCATCACCCGGTCCGCCACCACGGCCTGAAGGCGGGAGGTGGTGGTCGTGGCCGCCACCCCGTCGTCGGCCGCTGTGGCCGCCAGCCCATCGTCGACCGCCGGGGTCATCACCCGCTCCGCCACCACCGCCCGAAGGCGGGAGGCGGAGGTGGATGCCCGCACGTGCGTCAGCGACCTTGCGTGCTACACCGAGTTCCTGCGGGAGGAGGAGGAGCGCCTCGTCGAGCATGCAAAGAGCCTTACCGCTGCGTGGCCGCAGCACACGCCGCCTCAGAGGTGAGGAATCAGGAGATCTACGAGGAGAACCACCGCTTCGAGAGGGGTCGTCTGGAGCGGCAGAGGGCGTTCGAGGTGAGCGTCGCTGAAGCTGCATTAGCGGCAGGCACCGCATTGCGGTTGCCCAGCTCGTCAGTAGGCTCCTCCTCCTCCGCCTCTTACTGAGTGCGCTCGGCAGAGGTGAGGCAGCCGGAAGTAGTACAAAGCCCCTCCGCAGTAGTAGTAGTATTTAGGGGCTATTTTGTTCAGTTCATCTGACTATAGATGTGGTGGAACTGTACAACGTACTTAAAATTAGCTAGTATATATAGTTGAACTAGCTATTTCAATACGTGGTTGGCAACAATTGGGGAAAAGTTTGGTCGGTTCAGCTGTCGAGTTGAACTTTTTGTATAAATTAAGAACGACTGCTTAATCTATGAATGAAATCTATGCTTAATTACTGAATTTTAGTTCCAAAAATTAGATACTGCTAGTGATTTTTAGCTTAATATTTTGACAAATAGCAGTGTTACAAGGATTGATAAATCTTACCAAATTGTTTGTACGTGGTTGCACACGGGTCATCCAAAACAACCGTTTGCGTTGAAGGGATGCACAAATCCTGCGCTGCTCCCACTTTGCATACAGGTGTTCTATCTAAAACGTTTGTGATCAAGAGCTGCAGAAATCCTGCTTGGCACATTTTCTCTTGGCTTCCTGGGGAAGCTGTCGGTTTGCATACGGGTGTTCTAACTAAAACGTTTGCGATGAGTTTTTTATATTTAAAAAGCGAATTAAACTGCGGCTTGGGCGCCATTAATGGAGAGGATGCGAGCAAGGCGGGCGACCATGGAAGTCAAAGGGCTCGCTTCCTAGTGAGCCTGCGCAGCGTACAGCTCGCACGCTTCCCGGTGAGCCTGCGCACTCGAGGACAGCTTGCACGCCTCTCGGCCAGCCTGCGCACCGGACGAAGCTCGCACGCCTCCCGTTCAGTAAAGGTCAAGCAGCTGTCCGCACGACACCTCCTACAGCCATTAAAACCAAGACACATGGCGTCACGTGAATGGTTAACAGAATTTTGGATTTACTAGAATTTAAAAACCAGGCATCTCAATGTTTTACTGGCAATCAACGGTGCCCTGGTGTTTGAAATTCATTCCCATTTCTTGCATGGGACCTAAGCATGCACCCAAGGACACAGATTTGATTTTCAACCAATTTATATGCACCGGAGCATGTGCATGTAGTTCAAATTTGAATTATGCACATAAATGCATTGAAAACTGAGTTAATGCATAAAAATGTCCAAACAAACCCCGAAAAATCAGAAAAAATCACACAACACTCCTGTTGTTCTATGCTGACACGAGAAAAAAAAATTGAAAGCAATAAGAGGCAATGGACATCGTTTCGTCCCCAAAGGTGGGACGTTCCCTACCGAAAACCATCATGCTTGTTGTGAGAAGCTCCGGTTTGTGAGAAGCATATACCCAAACCTGCCCCAAATGGGACCAAATTTGTACCACGACATGTTGATGCCGCTCCATGATAGCATGCCAAGTTTCATGAATTTCGGACGAGTTTTGGATTTACTAGAATTTAAAAACCAGGCATCTCAATGTTTTGCCGGCAATCAACGGTGCCCTGGTGTTTGAAATTCGTTCCCATTTCTTGCATAGGACCTTAGCATGCACCCAAGGACACAGATTTGATTTTTGGACCAATTTATATGCAATGGAGCATGTGCATGTAGTTCAAAATTGAATTATGTACATAAATGCATTGAAAACTCAGTTAATGCATAAAAAATGTCCAAACGAACCCCGAAAAATCACAAAAATTCACACAACACTCCTGTTGTTCAATGTTGACACGAGAAAAAAAATTGAAAGCAATAAGAGACAATGGATATCTTTTCGTCCCCAAAGGTGGGATGTTCCCTACCGAAAACCATCATGCTTGTTGTGAGAAGCTCCGGTTTGTGAGAAGCATATACCCAAACCTGCCCCAAATGGGAAAAAAATTGTACCACGACATGTTGATGCCGCTCCATGATAGCATGCCAAGTTTCGTGAATTTCAGACGAGTTTTGGATTTACTAGAATTTAAAAACCAGGCATCTCAATGTTTTGCCGGCAATCAACGGTGCCCTGGTGTTTGAAATTCATTCCCATTTCTTGCATGGGACCTAAGCATGCACCCAGGGACACAGATTTGATTTTTCAACCAATTTATATCCACCGGAGCATGTGCATGTAGTTCAAATTTGAATTATGCACATAAATGCATTGAAAACTCAGTAATGTCATAAAAATGTCCAAACGAACCCCGAAAAATCACAAAAATTCACACAACACTCCTGTTGTTCTATGTTGACACGACAAAAAAATTTGAAAGCAATAAGAGGCAATGGATATCGTTTTGTCCCCAAAGGTGGGACGTTTTCTACCGAAAACCATCATGCTTGTTGTGAGAAGCTCCGGTTTGTGAGAAGCATATACCCAAACCTGCCCCAAATGGGACAAATTTTGTACCATGGCATGTTGATGTCGCTCCATGGTAGCATGCCAAGTTTCATGAATTTCAGACAAGTTTTGGATTTACTAGAATTTAAAAACCAGGCATCTCAATGTTTTGCCGGCAATCAACGGTGCCCTGGTGTTTGAAATTCATTCCCATTTCTTCCATGGGACCTAAGCATGCACCCAAGGACACAGATTTGATTTTTGGACCAATTTATATGCAATGGAGCATGTGCATGTAGTTCAAAATTGAATCATGCACATAAATGCATTGAAAACTCAGTTAATGCATAAAAATGTCCAAACGAACCCCGAAAAATCACAAAAATTCACACAACACTCCTGTTGTTCTATGTTGACACGAGAAAAAAAATTGAAAGCAATAAGAGGCAATGGATATCGTTTCGTCCCCAAAGGTGGGACGTTCCCTACCGAAAACCATCATGCTTGTTGTGAGAAGCTCCGGTTTGTGAGAAGCATATACCCAAACCTGCCCCAAATGGGAAAAAAATTGTACCACGACATGTTGATGCCGCTCCATGATAGCATGCCAAGTTTCATGAATTTCAGACGAGTTTTGGATTTACTAGAATTTAAAAACCAGGCATCTCAATGTTTTGCCGGCAATCAACGGTGCCCCGGTGTTTGAAATTCATTCCCATTTCTTGCATGGGACCTAAGCATGCACCCAAGGACACAGATTTGATTTTTCAACCAATTTATATGCACTGGAGCATGTGCATGTAGTTCAAATTTGAATTATGCACATAAATGCATTGAAAACTCAGTTAATGCATAAAAATGTCCAAACGAACCCCGAAAAATCACAAAAATTCACACAACACTCCTGTTGTTCTATGTTGACACGAGAAAAAAATTTGAAAGCAATAAGAGGCAATGGATATCGTTTCGTCCCCAAAGGTGGGACGTTTCCCTACCGAAAACCATCATGCTTGTTGTGAGAAGCTCCGGTTTGTGAGAAGCATATACCCAAACCTGCCCCAAATGGGACAAATTTGTACCACGGCATGTTGATGTCGCTCCATGATAGCATGCCAAGTTTCATGAATTTCAGACGAGTTTTGGATTTACTAGAATTTAAAAACCAGGCATCTCAATGTTTTGCCGGCAATCAACAGTGCCCTGGTGTTTGAAATTCATTCCCATTTCTTGCATGGGACCTAAGCATGCACCCAAGGACACAAATTTGATTTTTCGACCAATTTATATGCACTGGAGCATGTGCATGTAGTTCAAATTTGAATTATGCACATAAATGCATTGAAAACTCAGTTAATGCATAAAAATGTCCAAACGAACCCCGAAAAATCACAAAAATTCACACAACACTCCTGTTGTTCTATGTTGACACGAGAAAAAAATTGAAAGCAATAAGAGGCAATGGATATCGTTTCGTCCCCAAAGGTGGGACGTTCCCTACCGAAAACCATCATGCTTGTTGTGAGAAGCTCCGGTTTGTGAGAAGCATATACCCAAACCTGCCCCAAATGGGAAAAAATTGTACCACGGCATGTTGATGCCGCTCCATGATAGCATGCCAAGTTTCATGAATTTCAGACGAGTTTTGGATTTAATAGAATTTAAAAACCAGGCATCTCAATGTTTTGCCGGCAATCAACGGTGCCCTGGTGTTTGAAATTCATTCCCATTTCTTGCATGGGACCTAAGCATGCACCCAAGGACACAGATTTGATTTTTCAACCAATTTATATGCACTGGAGCATGTGCATGTAGTTCAAATTTGAATTATGCACATAAATGCATTGAAAACTCAGTTAATGCATAAAAATGTCCAAACGAACCCCGAAAAATCACAAAAATTCACACAACACTCCTGTTGTTCTATGTTGACACTAGAAAAAAATTTGAAAGCAATAAGAGGCAATGGATATCGTTTCGTGCCCAAAGGTGGGACGTTCCCTACCGAAAACCATCATGCTTGTTGTGAGAAGCTCCGGTTTGTGAGAAGCATATACCCAAACCTGCCCCAAATGGGACAAAATTTGTACCACGGCATGTTGATGCCGCTCCATGATAGCATGCCAAGTTTCATGAATTTAAGACGAGTTTTGGATTTACTAGAATTTAAAAACCAGGCATCTCAATGTTTTGCCGGCAATCAACGGTGCCCTGGTGTTTGAAATTCATTCCCATTTCTTGCATGGGACCTAAGCATGCACCCAAGGACACAAATTTGATTTTTCGACCAATTTATATGCACTGGAGCATGTGCATGTAGTTCAAATTTGAATTATGCACATAAATGCATTGAAAACTCAGTTAATGCATAAAAATGTCCAAACGAACCCCGAAAAATCACAAAAATTCACACAACACTCCTGTTGTTCTATGTTGACACGAGAAAAAAATTGAAAGCAATAAGAGGCAATGGATATCGTTTCGTCCCCAAAGGTGGGACGTTCCCTACCGAAAACCATCATGCTTGTTGTGAGAAGCTCCGGTTTGTGAGAAGCATATACCCAAACCTGCCCCAAATGGGACAAAATTTGTACCACGGCATGTTGATGCCGCTCCATGATAGCATGCCAAGTTTCATGAATTTCAGACGAGTTTTGGATTTACTAGAATTTAAAAACCAGGCATCTCAATGTTTTGCCGGCAATCAACGGTGCCCTGGTGTTTGAAATTCATTCCCATTTCTTGCATGGGACCTAAGCATGCACCCAAGGACACAGATTTGATTTTTCGACCAATTTATATGCACTGGAGCATGTGCATGTAGTTCAAATTTGAATTATGCACATAAATGCATTGAAAACTCAGTTAATGCATAAAAATGTCCAAACGAACCCCGAAAAATCACAAAAATTCACACAACACTCCTGTTGTTCTATGTTGACACGAGAAAAAAATTGAAAGCAATAAGAGGCAATGGATATCGTTTCGTCCCCAAAGGTGGGACGTTCCCTACCGAAAACCATCATGCTTGTTGTGAGAAGCTCCGGTTTGTGAGAAGCATATACCCAAACCTGCCCCAAATGGGACATAAATTTTACCACAGCATGTTGATGCCGCTCCATGATAGCATGCCAAGTTTCATGAATTTCAGACGAGTTTTGGATTTACTAGAATTTAAAAACCAGGCATCTCAATGTTTTGCCGGCAATCAACGGTGCCCTGGTGTTTGAAATTCATTCCCATTTCTTGCATGGGACCTAAGCATGCACCCAAGGACACAGATTTGATTTTTCGACCAATTTATATGCACTGGAGCATGTGCATGTAGTTCAAATTTGAATTGTTCACCTGAAATGGCTAGAAAACCAATTTAATGTATAAAATGTTCAAACGAACTCTGAATAATTCCAATTCTTTTACGACACACATATAGTTGCATGTTCACTCCAGATAAAAGGTCTAGCAATTCAAACACCGTCCATTGCCGCTGTGACCCCATTATGTAATTCAAATCAAGATGAAAAATCAAGTAGATCGCACACAGTTTATTATCAGCAACCGTGTGAGATGCAACACAAAATATCCTGGAGCACCGTTGGTGTATAGTATGCCTATGGCTTACACGAGAAGGTGCGTCAGCTAAAGTCCACAGCCGGTGTCTTGAGCACACTAGCTCGCTCCCCAAATATCATTTCACTGTTCAATCGTCGCCGGTGAAAGATGGGCACGTGGACCCGCGTTGTGAGGGCAACTTCGGTGGCCCACTTTGGCGAGAGCGCGGCCGCAGCTGCCATGCGCGTGCTAACAAGGTGCATGAGCGCGGCCGCAATCTGTGATCGGGCGGCAAAGGTGGCCCAAACGGCCGCTGTTGCTTCTCAGGTGGCGGCAGCAACATCTGCCTCGGGGATAGCAACTGGCGAGAGCGGCACAACAGCTGTCCGTTCCGCAGCGGCGGCCTTAGCCCTAATGGAGGCCGCCCACGACCAGCTCCTGGCGGTCACCGCACAAATCGAACGAAGCTTCTCCGACAACGGTCGGCAACCCACGGCCGAAGAGCTGGCAATCGCCGAGAGCGTTCGAGCAGCCGTCCGTTCCTCCACCGCATACCTTGCGACGACGGAGCCCGTCCAAGCCCAGATCGCGTCCGCCCACGCCTAGCTCGTGGCGGCCTTTTCCAAAGAGATGGCGGACGCGGATGGTGAGATGCTTGCCGAGTATGGTGCGATGGATGCCATGGAACCCCTTCCCCAGGAGACCGTCGGGCGCGAGCTGGACATGGAGGCGGCGGCGGAGATCGACGAGCACCAGCCGTAGTAGTACTCTTTGTTTTGTTTAACTAAGAGCGCCGGTCTTTAATTTGTTAGAGTAATGTTTAGGTCAGCTAGCTCCGTTCAATTGCTGAACTTGCTCGATTAAGAAGTGTGGGTGTGCTGTAGTCTCCTTTGTGTACCCAAATTATGCAATGACGTGGATGACCACTGTAACCATGGAAATTCAAACCAAAACTTTTGACGTTCAAACTCATCACACACGGGTTAAGCTATCTGAATCGTTTGTGATGTCCACATATCGTACACAATTCTGAACAAGGGACCGTGTCTGATGACACTTGCGCGCCAGTTTTTTCGCTGAAGCGATTCCAAATTTTCGGCTTCCGTGGAAATATCTAACTCCCCGCCCCCTCCCCCTTACCAAAAGCCACATTTCCCCTCTTTCTGCCTTCCTTTCCAAGTTGAAACCTTCACTCCTTGCTTGCAGCGCCGCCTCCTCATCGGCGACCCTCCTTCACGCTGCTCGGCCTCCTCTATGTAGGTAGGTAATCCACACCCGACCCCCATCCTCCTCCTTCCACATCCCACATGCCCCGACCGCCGGCGTGAGCGCGACACCTTCCACCCAAATCACCGACCCCTCCACCAAATAAGCGCTGGCCTAAGCCATGGTGCACACAGTATAGCCAGGACCTCAAGGAGCATTTGGCAGTGGAGAAGCAAATCACGGCCGCACACGCGGATGAGATCGCGATGGCTGCCATTCGTGCCGACCCCCAGATCTTGAAGGAGCACCTTGCCATTTGCTAGCTACGCCGGTTAAGCATGCTCGGTTTACCCGTTGCATGTGCTGCTCCTGCCTTTCCTTCATGAATTCTAATGAAGTGTGCTATCTAATTTTACCATGCAATCTGTTGCTCTAGTGTATATGTTCTATATGTCGTGCAGTGTGGTGCTCACTTATTAACTGTTTTGTTAATTAGTTGTCGTCTTCAGTTAACTGTTTGGTTCAATTCTGCAAATATGATGTTCAATTCTTCAGGCTGCAATTTTGTATTGTCTTCCATGTGAGAAATAAATCGAATTTATCTTTACAAAATTGTGTGTGCATTCTGTTATTGTATACCATGTGAGGAATAAATTGAATTTGGCTGTAGTAAATACATGAGAAACAAATACAATTGCTACAATTGGCTGTAGTTAACTGTTTGGTTAACTGTCTGATCTTCTATTAAGAGTATGTTATATTGTGCAATGTGATGCTCAGTTAGTGTTTGGTTCATTTGTTGTGGTGTTTAGTTAACTGCTTGGTTCAATTCTGCAATGCGATGTCCGATTGTCGTGGGTAGAATTTTGTATTGTTGTGCATGTGAGGAATAAATCGAATTTGGCTGCACTTAATACATGAGAAACATATACAAGTGCTATATTTCCTAGTTCTTAATCATGCTTGGTTTGGGTAAATGGGTTTTCCGTGTGGCTTGAATTAATCTAATGAATCTGCAATGTGCTTATTTTTCATCAATCTATTTTACTGATAGCATGCGAACCCTTACTTAACCTGATGACTAACTACCTTATATGTGTTGCAGGGAAACAATGGGAAGCACTGAGGTTTACAATCGAGGTTAGAACGTGCATGGTCCGTTGTCTAATAGCACATTATTGTGCAATTGCAGGAACCATTCTAATATTTAGGTTTTTAACAATTTGGTCTTGCACATGTAGGTCCTGCTGTCAGAGGTTTTGACCCACTGTTCGACCCTTTTTGCATATGGGGAAATGAGTTGTCCATGAATATCAATCAAATCAAGAAACTCAGAAAGATTGTTAGGATAAAGAAGTTAGCGACAAAAGACAACAAGATCTTTGTCTGCACAATGAAGAAGACATCAGTTCACTACAAGATGGTACTAACTATTATACCTTGCCTTTTTTTATTCCTTTGCCCCATTTTCAATATAGAGAAGATATTTATGCACATCCTTGTTTTCAGGCCTTTCCAAAGCAGTTCACTGATGATTACCTCTCAAACCACCTCTATGGTCAGGAGGCAAGGAAGGTTTTCATGCAACACCCACGGTTCAATATTGAAGTGTTCCTGAAGAGGACGAAGGACGGACGGTCAATCATCCACAGGCACTGGTCTAAAGTTGCAAAGACCTTCAACATGAATGAAGGCTCAATATTTGCCTTTCGCTTCAGCAGTTTTCCAGATGAGATGCATTTGTCTATATACCGTCTATGATGCTAATTTCGAAAGGTTCTACATGTTGCATATGGAACTTGCTGCTGTGCAGTTGTGTAATGGGGTAGCTGAGTGCTGAAACTATATCATGTTGTACTCTGATGTATTTCAATTATGAAATTCTGCTTCCTTAATATGGAAAGGAATTATATTGTGTGCTTAATATGAAATGTCAATTAGGTTAATAAATGGATTATGAATAATCGGATAATTAGCCTGCTAATGGCGAATTTTCCTGCTAATTGGGTTTTGCTATTGCAAACGGTTGTTGAAATAATACCGTGGGCGATGACCTCAGGCAACGCACACAGTTTCTAGGAATAAACCGTGTTGGATCAATGAACAATCACACACGACTTTCTCTTGAAAACTATTTGTGTTAGGCCACCTTGCGCAAACGTTTACCACATAAAAACTGTGTGTGATGGACAGCCTTTGCCACATAGTTTCTTCTATGGACCGTGTGTGATACATTCAATAACGCAAACGATTTAACGAGAAAAATTGTGTGTGATGTACCTATGAACGGAAACGTTTTCCTTGGAGCGACTGTGTGGGATGTGCATACGAACAGAAACGTTTAGTGGGGACTGACTGTGTGGGATGTACTTGCGACCGGAAACAATTTCGCCGTATAATTGTATTTTTTTAGCTCTACTGTACGTATTTCCGTATTTGAGCGCTCGCCGGTCGCACACGAGCTCATTTTGCCGAACGTGTGTGCCAGGAGGGCATACCCCCGACGGTTTCTGGGTCGTGTGGGAAGGACCCCCCTATCACCAACACTCACTTGGCAACGGTTCCAAATGCCGTCGCGGAAAGGGGTTAAAAACCGTTTGTTTAGGACCGACGCGCACCACTATAGTCTGCACGTGGCACCGTACCTTTAATCCAAATGTAGCAACAGACGGTATATGTTCACAAATTTAGGCCATGCCGACCGTGGTAGGTTGAGATTGAACATAGCGAGCACTCCCTGAAGTCATCCGGAATGGTGAGATAGAACTTCGTTTCCGACTGGCCGCGATCACACTTGCCCGATTTGTGCTCGCACTGTGGACACATGAATGAACACCCACGAATTTCCGCCGGTTGATTAACAGCGACAGACGGACTACGATAAGAGATGAGAGAATATTTCGCTAAGTTGATTACCTTCTCCATGAGAAGAATCCCCGGCCCAATCCCGCAGAAAACCCCAATCGACCAGAGTCTAGAATGTCGGTGCAGATAGGCGTCGGAAAGCGGTAGGGGCGAAATCCCGTGCCGTTTGGAGCGCGACCTCTGCCCGCCGACAACAGCCGTCGAGCTTAGGGTGGCCGCCGCGATAGAAGTTGATGAGGTGCAGAGTTGCAGAGGAGTCCGCGGCGAGTGGGTGGGGACGAAGTGGGTGAGGGTTTTCTTTTTTCCTTTTGCATGTGTGAGTGAACACACACGGTTCGCAGAGGCGACGGAAATGAATCGTGTACGATAGTAAATCACCGAGATTGAACGGGAATCCAAATTTCCTTTGTCCTTTGTCCATGAGTTTTTTTCTACGATAAACATAAACCCTACAAATCATCGTGTTCAAATTTGGCACTTTTCCGGGTTCATTTATAATATTTAGGGGATATGTGCATTTTCTAGGCATTAATGCACATAATTCAACAAACAACCGGTGCATGAAAAGGTGCATGAGAACGGTCTGGAAAACCATGATCGTGCTATTTAGTAAATGCTCATGCATTTTACAAGGAATGGGCAGATATTTCAAGGAAATGTGTTTACTAGGTACTATACAAAAATGAAATACATGCTTGGAAAACATGACGCCTGGCGTGGTGCCATGGTATGGCCTCACCATGCCTTGGTAAAAATTTGAGAATGTTTGTCTTATGTCGTCATGCACGCCATTCATAAATTGAACCATCACTGAGGAAATTTCATGGTTTCGAGGGAGGAATCAGCAAGATTGAAGGGGTTGGGAATCCAAATTTCCTTCCTAGCTTGTCATTCCGTTTTTTCTACAATAAACATACCCCCTCAAATGCAACGTGTTCAAATTTGGCATTTTTTCGGGCTCATTTACCATATTAGGGGATTATGTGCATTTTCTAGGCATTAATCCACATAATTAAAATTCAAACAATCGGTGCATGAAAAGGTGCACAAGGACGGTCAGAAAAAACCATACTCGTGGTATTTAGTACATTCTCAAGCCTTTTACAAGGAATGGGCAGAGATTTCAAGGGAATGCGTGGCAATAGTCAACCACAAATGCATCATTTACTGGGTTATCAACTATAGAAAAATGAAATACGTGCTTGAAAAACATGACGCCTGGCATGGTGCCATGGTATGGCCTCACCGTGCCCTGGTTAAAAGCTGAGAAGGTTTGATTTATTTCGTGATGCACACCCTTCATAAATTGAACCATCACCGAGGAAGTTCCATGCTTTCGAGAGGGAAATCACCAAGATTGAAGGGGAATCCAAATTTCCGTCCTAGTTTCTCATTCAGTGTTTTCCAATGATCAACATACCGCCTCAAATGCAACGTGTTCAAATTTGACATTTTCCCGGGCTTATTTACCATATTTAGGGGATTATTTGCATTTTCTAGGCATTAATGCACATAATTCAAATTCGAACAATCGGTGCATGAAAAGGTGCACAAGAACGGTCTGGAAAACCATGCTCATGCTATTTAGTACATTCTCATGCCTTTTACAAGGAATGGGCATATATTTCAAGGAAATGTGTGGTAATAGTCAACCATAAACCCGTCGTTTACTAGGTTAACAACCATACAAAAATGAAATACATGCTTGGAAAACATGATGCCTGGCGTAGTGCCATGGTATGGCCTCACCGTGACCTGGTAAAAATTTGGGAATGTTTTCCTTATGTCGTCATGCACACCTTTCATAAATCGAACCATCACCGAGGAAGTTTCATGGTTTCGAGGGGGAAATCACCAAGATTGAAGGGGGATCCAAATTTCGTTTGTCCTTTGTGCATGAGTTTTTTTCTACGATGAACATACACCCTGCAAATCACCGTGTTCAAATTTGGCACTTTTCTGGGTTCATTTACCATATTTAGGGGATTATGTGCATTTTCTAGGCATTAATGCACATAATTCAAGTTCAAACAATCGGTGCGTGAAAGGGTGCACAAGAACGCCCTGGAAAACCATGCTCGTGCCATTTAGTAAATTCTCATGCCTTTTATAAGGAATGGGCAGATATTTCGATGAAATATGTGGCAATAGTCAACCATAAATGTTTGTTTATTGGGTTTTCAACTATAGAAAAATGAAATAAATGCTTGAAAAACATGACGCCTGGCATGGTGCCATGGTATGGCCTCACCATGCCCTGGTAAAAATTTGAGAAGGTTTGGCTTATGTCGTCATGCACGCCTTCGTAAATCGAACCATCACTGAGGAAGTTCCATGCTTTCGAGAGTGAAATCACCAAGATTGAAGGGGAATCCAAATTTTCTTCGCTCTTTGCCCTGGAGTTTTTTCTATGACGAACATACACCCTGTAAATCACCGTGTTCAAATTTGGCATTTGTCCGGGCTCATTTACCATATTTAGGGGATTATGTGCATTTTCTAGGCATTTAGCGCATATAAATCCAATCTAGCTACAACTGCACGGGTGTGATGTGAGGGACGTGGATTTCTGTTCGATCGCGACGCATCCTACGGTGCACACGCGTGATCCGTGTGGCTGGAGTTCCGGCCAATCATAACTCAACACACAATAGGCTCAGTGCACACTATTTCCGGAAGCGGCGGAGATGAACCGTGTGCGATAATGAACGAGTAAATTTGTAAGGGAAGCCAGATTTCCTTTGTCGTTTGTCGTTGAGCTCTTAAAAACCACCGCACTGTACGGCTGCCCGGCCCCTCCATCCCAGAGCTCTCTCCAAGTGTCGTTCATGGCACCGTGGCGTACAGTAACTAGTAAGGAAGCGATGGCATCCCTGCACATCCCTAGCTTTTGGTAATGCTTAGTGTTGGCATCTTGCTTGCATCATGTTTAAATTTCAATTAAATTTGAATTGGGGACATTTGGAAGCCTCAGAAATCATGTTGGAAATGATCAAGATAAAAATTGCTTCAAATAGGTCCAAGAAAATGTTCCTATTTCTCTCTGAAGATATTGGCCAGAGGTAAAATTCAAACCAATATTTTCAGGGGCCCAGAAATATTTATTTTGGGCATTTGGAATTAATTCAATAACTATTTGCATTGGATTCATATTTGATATATTTTAAATGTGATCCAATAGTTCTGGGAAATTGTGAGGGGCTTTGTAATAATTCTTTTAGTCCATGAAAAGTTCCTCAGAAGCAGTAAAATTGATTTGGTTCAAAAACCAAATTAAACAAATGTCAGAAATAGAAAACGGAAACAAAATAGAAAAGGAGGAACTACCTGGACTTACCTGGGCCACTTGCTGGCCTGGCACTGTGTCGGCCCAGCCGACTGGCCAGCGCCAGTCACCCCCAACCTCTCGACAGAAGGACGAGGGGCACGCGCTCGCCGCCCGTGCGCATGGGCGCCATGCCACCTGCCTGCCTGCCCTCCCCCTCGACGCCCCGGTCTCTCTGGACGTCACCACGATGCACCCCGGACCCCTCTCACTCTCATCCCCGTTCCCTGCCTCCTCTGCTCTCTCTCTCTCGCTGGACCGAACGTGCCCGTCTCCGCCGCTCGCCGTTGCCGCGCCCACCGCCACGGCCTCGCCTCTCCGACGAGTCCAAGAGCTTCGCCGCCGTGGAATCCGTTCGGGGCTCCAGAGAGGGGAATCCGTCGCTGTCGTCATCATCAACCATCCTCCATCACCAATTTCATGATGCTCACCGCCGTGCGTGAGTAATTCCATCGTAGGCTTGCTGGACGGTGATGGGTTGGATAAAATTTACCATGTAATCGAGTTAGTTTTGTTAGGGTTTGATCCCTAGTATCCACTATGTTCTGAGATTGATGTTGCTATGACTTTGCTATGCTTAATGCTTGTCACTAGGGCCCGAGTGCCATGATTTCAGATCTGAACCTATTATGTTTTCACGAATATATGTGAGTTCTTGATCCTATCTTGCAAGTCAATAGTCACCTACTATGTGTTATGATCCGGCAACCCCGAAGTGACAATAATCGGGACCACTCCCGGTGATGACCGTAGTTTGAGGAGTTCATGTATTCACTAAGTGTTAATGCTTTGTTCCGGTACTCTATTAAAAGGAGGCCTTAATATCCCTTAGTTTCCAATAGGACCCCGCTGCCATGGGAGGGTAGGACAAAAGATGTCATGCAAGTTCTTTTCCATAAGCACGTATGACTATATTCGGAATACATGCCTACATTACATTGATGAATTGGAGCTAGTTCTGTGTCACCCTATGTTATGACTGTTACATGATGAACCGCATCTGACATAATTATCCATCACCGATCCAATGCCTACAAGCTTTTCATATATTGTTCTCCGCTTATTTACTTTCCCGTTGCTATTGTTACAATCACTAAAAAACCCAAAAATATTACTTTTGCCACTGTTACCGTTACTATCATATTACTTTGCTACTAAATACTTTGCTGTAGATATTTAGTTATCCAGGTGGTTGAATTGACAACTCAACTGCTAATACTTGAGAATATTCCTTGGCTCACCTTGTGTCGAATCAATAAATTTGGGTTGAATACTCTATTGGGGATCGTTGCAGAAATTAAAAAATTTCTACGCATCACCAAGATCAATCTATGGAGTTTACTAGCAATGAGAGGGGAGTGCATCTTCATACCTTAGAAGATCGCGATGCGGAAGCGTTGCAAGAACGCGGTCGGTGGAGTCATACACGAAGCGATTCAGATCGCGGCCGAATCCGATCTAAGCACCGAACAACGGTGCCTCCGTGTTCAACACACGTGCAGCCCGGTGACGTCTCCCGTGCCTTGATCCAGCAAGGGAGAGGGAGAGGTTGGGGAAGACTCCGTCCAGCAGCAGCACAACGGCGTGGTGGTGGTGGAGGAGCGTGGCACTCCAGCAGGGCTTCGCCAAGCACTGCGAGAGACGAGGAGGGAGAGGGGTAGGGCTGCGCCAAGAGAGAGGGAGACTCGTGTCTCTGGCAGCCCCAAAACCCCCACTATATATAGGGGAAGGGGAGGGGGCCCGGCCCCCTAGATCCATCTAGAGGTGGGGGGCGGCCCCCTTAGGGTTTCCAATTAGGGGGGCGCCCGCCCCCCACCCGGGGGGGGGGGGGCAGCGGCCCCCTAGGGTTTCCAACCCTAGGCGCCTTGGGCCCTTGGGGGGGGGGGCACCAGCCCACTAAGGGGCTGGTTCCCACCCAACTACAACCCATTAGGTCCTTCGGGGCAGGTGGACCCCCGGAACACCTTCGGTGGTCCCGGTACAATACCGATAAACCCCGAAACCTTTCCGGTGACTCAAACTGGGCTTCCCATATATAAATCTTCACCTCCGGACCATTCCGGAACTCCTCATGACGTCCGGGATCTCATCCGGGACTCCGAACAACATTCGGTAACCATGTACATCTATTCCCTATAACCCTAGCGTCATCGAACCTTAAGTGTGTAGACCCTACGGGTTCGGGAACTATGCAGACATGACGGAGACATCTCTCCGGCCAATAACCAACAGCGGGATCTGGATACCCATGTTGGCTCCCACATGTTCCACGATGATCTCATCGGATGAACCATGATGTCAAGGATTCAATCAATCCCGTATACGATTCCCTTTGTCTACCGATATAGCACTTGCCCGAGATTCGATCGTCGGTATACAGATACCTTGTTCAATCTCGTTACGGCAAGTCTCTTTACTCGTTTCGTAACACATCATCCCGTGACCAACCCCTTAGTCACATTGAGCTCATTACGATGATGTCTTACCGAGTGGGCCCAGAGATACCTCTGCGTCATACGGAGTGACAAATCCCAGTCTTGATTCGTGCCAACCCAACATATACTTTCGGGGATACCCGTAGTGTACCTTTATAGCCACCCAGTTACGTTGTGACGTTTGGCACACCCAGAGTACCCTTAGGGTATCCAGGAGTTGCACAATCTCATGGTCTAAGGAAAAGATACTTAACATTAGAAAAGCTTTAGCAGACGAACTACACGATCTTGTGCTATGATTAGGATTGGGTCTTGTCCATCACATCATTATCCTAAGGATGTGATCCCGTTATCAATGACATCCTATGTCCATGGTTAGGAAACCGTAACCATCTATTGATCAACGAGCTAGTCAACTAGAGGCTCACTAGGGACATGTTGTGGTCTATGTATTCACACATGTATTACGATTTCCGGATAACACAATTATAGCATGAACAATAGACAATTATCATGAACAAGGAAATATAATAATAACCATTTTATTATTGCCTCTAGGGCATATTTCCAACATACTCTACCCTCGAAAACTGTTGCGATCCCCTATACTTGTGGGTTATCAAGGATAGCCACCGAGTCGAAGCTGGCTTGCTGCAACTAAACCCCACATTGCCTTCTTGATACTAATGCATGTATGATAGGATCTGATGTAAGTCTTGCTGAGTACCTTTGTACTCACGTTGCTTAAATTATGTTTTGCAGAGGAGACTCTGGTCTCACTAGTATTACCACGTGGACTTCGACAAGTAGCTTGTTACCTCAGCTACGATCTTGTACCCTTGGGAGGGTCTTGTAGATAGTCAGGCTTCTCAGCCTTTTTCATTTGTAGTTGTCTGTACTCAGACATGTTTATGCTTCCGCTTGTTGCTTGTATGCTCTGTATGTTGGGTCATGAGACCCATGTTTGTAATACTTGGCTCCTCGGAGCCTAATGAATAAATACTTTGAGTTGTAGAGTTTTGTTCTGATGCCATGTTGTATTTGCACATATCGAGCATATTGTGTGTATGATTTGAAATGCTTGGCATGTGTGGGATCCGACAACCTAGTTGTTTATTCTTGGTAGCCTCTCTTACCGGGAAATGTCTCCTAGTGCTTCCACTGAGCCATGGTAGCTTGCTACTGCTCCAGAAGACTTAGGCTGGCCGGCATGTGTCCTTCTTCGTTCCTGTGTCTGTCCCTTCGGGGAAATGTCACGCGTTGTTCCTTTAAGTCCTTGTAGCTTGCTATGACTTGGGTTCATACGTTGATGATCGACACGTTCGGTGTTGGGTCATGTATGCCTGTCCCTGTAAGTTAGCGCCACCTTGGGTTTATGACTAATCATGTCGGCCCGGGTTCTTTGTCATATGGATGCTAGCGACACTGTCATATACATTAGCCAAAAGGTGCAAACGGTCCCGGGCCAGGTAAGGTGGCACCCGTGAGAATACCGTGCGTGAGGCCGCAAAGTGATATGATGTGTTACATGCTAGATCGGTGTGACTCAGGATCAGGGTCCTGACAGCTTTGGTATCAGAGCCTGACTGACCGTAGGATTACCAAGCCAAACTGGTCGAAGTTGAGTCTAGAAATTCTTTAGTTATATAAGGGAATTGATTGTGGAAGGGAACGTAAGGCTCTTTTTCCTCCTTATACCTCATGCATTCTGATCTGAGTCATCCTATCTTCCTACGTGGTTAAGGAACTAGGCTTTCTCTTCTATCTATCAGGATCACGAGTTACTACTCCGTAGTCCCATAGGATTGGTTGATCAGAGTCATATTCTAGTTTTCAAGTACTTCCAGTGTAGTCAATTTAGTAATATCTCAGAACTTTGAGTGATGATGTTGAGTATGGTACTGCCCTATCGTTTGCATGATGTCTCATTTTTAGCATTTTACTGCCGTTATGCTGCCGGAATTGTCCTAGGAGTTTGAGAGATACTCATTTCCTTGTGCTACATTTTGCATCCTATAGTTGATGCTGACTCCGTCCTTGGTTTCGTTTCTGAGGATGTCGTCAGCTAACCAAAGTTATGTTGCTCGTAGCCTGAACCACGTAGATGTAGGGATGAGGAGGATCCTCCCGACCAGCCTTCATTGGCAGAGTTCATGTTAGAGGTTGAGAGGAACAAGCGTGAGACTAACCGCTTGTTGGCACAGATTGAGCAGAACACCGCCCATCAGCGTAATGAGTTGGTTTCCATCACCGACTTCATTGGCCTGAACCCACCCACCTTCCATCATTCCATTGGGCCACTCGATGCAGATGACTGGCTCCGTAGTATCACTCACAAGCTGCGTTCCGCGAACGTAGCTGAAGGTGACAAGGTCACGTATGTTGCATATCACCTGGAAGGTCCTGCTAGCCTTTGGTGGCAGAACTATGAGGCTATGCTTCCAGCTAGCCAGATATCTACCTGGAAAGATTTCACTGAGGCTTTCCGTGAGCATCACATTCCTCAAGCACTCATCGATCGCAAGAGAGAAGAGTTTTGTAGTTTCACCCAGGATAAGATGGCTGTTGATGCTTATAGTAGAGAGTTTGAGAACCTCGCCCGCTATGCTACAGAATAAGTGTCCACGGACGCCAAGAAGCAGGCTAGGTTTCGGAAGGGTCTCAATCCCAAGTTGTGTCGTGATCTTCACTTGCACCATTGCAATACATTCCAGGCTCTTGTGAACAAGGCCATTAATGCAGAGACAGCTCAGCTCACTTACGAGGAGTCTCGTAAGCACACCCGTGATTTGGGTTCTTCCTCCGGTTCTAGTTCGCAGAAGCGTCGGATTTGGGTTCCGAACTCCGCTCTTCCACCCGGATATTCGCGAGGCCATCTTATGTGGCGCCTCACCCAGTTCAGTCGTATGCTACACCTAGGCCTATTGGTAGACCGCCTGTCAATGCGGGTCCATGTCCTACTTCAGGTACTTGCTTCACATGCGGAAAGCCAGGACACTATGCACGTGATTGCTCTGAAGCCAGTTATGCTCCACCCCAGCATGAGAAGTCTATTGGCCGTGGTAAGCCATCACGCAAGATGATCCGTGTCAAGTCAGCTTCCACTGAACGTGGACGTGTGCATCACGCCTCAGCTAAAGACACTCATGATGATCCGGATGTCGTTCTTGGTACACTCCTTGTCAACTGTCATCCAGCATCGGTTTTGTTCGATACTGGAGCATCTCATTCTTTCATTTCTGAAAGCTATGCTAGCTTGCACAACATATCATTTTGTGATATGCTCTCTCCACTAGTCATTCAAACTCCTGGATCCAAATGGCAAACTTCTTGTGTAAGCCATGGTAATGAAATCCTTGTTGACAGACTTGTATTCCTTGCATCACTTATAGCCCTCAAGTCTACAGATATTAACATCATCTTGGGTATGGACTGGATGAAAGTCATTATGCCAAGATTGATTGTTACACCAGGCCTGTTCAGCTTACACACCCATCTGGCAAGATAGTTACTGTCTCCACTAGAGTTGCAAAGCGTCAGCTCTATTCTCTTAATGCCAGCCCTCTCCAGACTTGAGGATATCCCGGTAGTCCATGACTTTCCGGATGTCTTTCCAGAGGAACTGCCAGGCATTCCACCTGACAGAGATGTAGAGTTTGTCATAGATCTTATCCCAGGAACTGCCCCAATTTCTAGGAGACCTTACAAGATGGCACCCTTAGAACTAGCTGAGCTTAAGAAACAACTTGATGAGTCCTTGCAAAAGGGTTTCATCCGTCCTAGTTCTTCTCCATGGGCTTGTCCCGTCCTCTTTGTTAAGAAGAAGGATGGTACGGACCGGATGGTTGTAGATTATCGTCCCGTTAATTTGGTCACGATAAAGAACAAGTATCCACTCCCTAGGATCAACGACCTGTATGATCAGCTCGCTGGATCCTCAGTCTTCTCTAAGATGGATTTGAGGTTAGGCTACCACCAAATCAAGATCAGAAACGGGGACATCCTAAGCCATCTTTTGTCACTCGTTATGGCCAGTACGAGTACACCGTTATGTCCTTTGGTTTAAATAATGCTCCAGCTACATTCTCCCGCTTGATGAACTCGATCTTCATGGAGTACTTAGATAAGTTCGTCGTGGTTTACCTCGACGATATTCTTATTTACTAGAAGAACGAGGAAGAGCATGCCGAACATCTTAGACTTGTGTTAGAAAAACTCAAAGAGCACCGCATTTATGCCAAGTTCGCCAAATGCAAATTTTGGTTGCCAGAAGTGACCTATCTAGGCCACGTGATATCTGGTAAGGGCATTGCTGTCAATCCCGAGAGAGTTCAAGCCGTTCTTGATTGGACTCCGCCTGAAACGGTTAAGCAAGTTAGGAGTTTCCTTGGCCTAGCCAGTTATTGTCATCGCTTTGTTGAAAACTTCTCCATAGTGGCCAAACCTCTCACGGAACTTCTCAAGAAAGATAAAAAGTTTGAGTGGTCCCCATAGTGTGAGTACAGTTTTCAGGAACTAAAAAGATGCCTGACTTCTGCTCCCATACTTGTGCCATTGGATTTCACTAAGGACTTTGTTATCTATTGTGATGCCTCACGACACGGACTAGGTTGCATTCTTATGCAGGATCGTCATGTGATTGCCTATGCATATCGACAGTTGCATCCACATGAGGAGAATTATCCTAATCATGACCTGGAGCTTGCAGCCGTAGTCTATGCACTTAAGACATGGCGACATTACCTTCTTGGTAAACGTTGCGAGATCTACACCGATCACCAGAGTCTCAAGTATATATTCACCCAACCAGATTTGAACCTTAGGCAAAGACGTTGTTGGAGTTGATCTCAGATTATGACTTAGGGGTTACTTACACCCCGGTAAGGCCAATGTCATGGCTGATGCACTAAGTCGTAAGTCCTATTGCAACAATCTCATGTTGCAACAGGGCCAACCACTTCTCCATGAGGAATTCTGAGCTTAATCTTCACATTGCTCCTCAAGGATTCCTTTCTACCTTGGTGGCGAAACCTACTCTTGAGGATCAGATCATAACTAGCCAGCAGTATGATACGGGTATTACCCGGATCAAGGATAACGTTAAGAAGGGAGCTGCTAGTAGTTTCTCTATTGATGACCGAGGTGTTGTTTTCTTCGAGAACCGTCTGGTGGTTCCCAAGAAGCAACACCTTCGGCAACTGATCCTTAAGGAGGCTCATGAATCTCCTCTCACGATTCATCCCGGTAGTACTAAGATGTCTCAGGACCTACGCCAGAGGTTCTGGTGGACTAGGATGAAGAGAGAAATTGCTGAGTTCATTGCTAAGTGTGACGTTTGTTGTCGCGTTAAGGCAGAACATCAGAGACCTGCTGGTACCCTTCAGCCATTAGCTATTCCTGAGTGGAAATGGGATAAAGTTGGTATGGACTTCATCACCGGCTTTCCCAGGACCAAGAGAGGGAATAAGGCTATCTTCGTAGTCATTGATCGTCTTTCCAAAGTGGCTCACTTCCTACCTGTTCGAGAGAGTATCACTGCTAGTCAGCTCGCTGACTTATATATCTCCCGAATAGTGTCACTACATGGTGTCCCACTAGAGATCAATTCAGACCGTGGTAGTCTCTTCACTTCTCATTTCCGGGAGAGTTTCCAGACTGCCATGGGCACCCATCTTTCTTTCAGTACCACTTTCCACCCTCAGTCAAGTGGTCAGGTGGAAAGGGTCAACCAAATTCTCGAAGACATGATTAGAGCTTGCGTTATCTCATTCGGTATGGATTGGGAGAAGTGTCTTCCTTTCGCCGAGTTTGCTTATAACAGTAGCCACCAATCCAGTCTCAAGAAAGCTCCTTTTGAGATTCTCTATGGACGAATATGTCGAACACCTTTGAACTGGTCAGAAATCGGTGAAAGACAATTCTTTGGACCTGATATGATTCAGGAAGCAGAAGAGCAAGTTCGCATTATTCGTGAGAATTTGAAAACTGCCCAGTCTCGTCAAAAGAGCCAGTATGACCGTCGTCATAAGGGAGTGGCTTATGAAGTTGGCGACAAAGCTTACCTTCGGGTTACTCCTTTAAAGGGTACCCATCGTTTCGGTATCAAGGGCAAGTTGGCTCCTCGTTACATTGGTCCTTTTCGCATTCTTGCTAAACGAGGAGAGGTTGCCTACCAGTTGGAACTACCTCCACATCTTTCTCGAGTACATGATGTCTTCCACGTCTCTCAACTCAGGCGTTGCTACTTGGATCTCATCCGCGGAGTGGACCACGAAACGCTTGATCTTCAAGATAACCTCAGATATCGAGAGTACCCTGTTCGCATTCTTGATCAAGTAGAGTGTGTCACTCGACGTCATAACATCAAGTTTCTCAAGGTTCAGTGGTCTCATCATTCTGAGAGAGAAGCTACCTGGGAGCGAGAAGACCGTCTTCGATTTGAGTACCCCACTCTCTTCCCGCCGACTCCTGAATCTCGGGACGAGATTCCTTCGAGTAGGGGCGAGTTGTCACATCCCTAGCTTCTGGTAATGCTTAGTGTTGGCATCTTGCTTGCATAATGTTTAAATTTCAATTAAATTTGAATTGGGGACATTTGGAAGCCTTAGAAATCATTTTGGAAATGATCAAGATAAAAATTGCTTCAAATAGGTCCAAGAAAATGTTCCTGTTTCTCTCTGAAGATATTGGCCAGAGGTAAAATTCAAACCAATATTTTCAAGGGCCCAGAAATATTTATTTTAGGCATTTGGAATTAATTCAATAACTATTTGCATTGGATTCATATTTGATACATTTTAAATATGATCCAATAGTTTTGGGAAGTTGTGAGGGGCTTTGTAATAATTCTTTTAGTCCCTGAAAAATTCCTCAGAAGTAGTAAAATTGATTTGGTTCAAAAACCAAATTAAAACAAATGTCAGAAATAGAAAACGGAAACAAAATAGAAAAGGAGGAACTACCTGGACTTACCTGGGCCACTTGCTGGCCTGGCACTATGCCGGCCCAGCCGACTGGCCAGCGCCAGTCACCCCAACCTCTCGACAGAAGGACGAGGGGCACGCGCTCGCCGCCCGCGCGCATGGGCGCCACGCCAACTGCCTGCCTACCCTACCCCTCGACGCCCCGGTCTCTCTGGACGTCACCACGATGCACCCCGGACCCCTCTCACTCTCATCCCCGTTCCCTGCCTCCTCTGCTCTCTCTCTCGCTGGACCGAACGCGCCCATCGCCGCCGCTCGCCGTTGCCGTGCCCACCGCCACGACCTCGCCTCTCCGACGAGTCCAAGAGCTTCGCCGTGTCTTCCTCGTCCTCTCCGTTAAGCCACGCATCGCCAGACGCACTGTGGAGCCGCCTCCGCCGTCATCTTCAACCCCGGCCGCCGTGGATCTCCACCGCCCGTCCGTCACCTTCAGAGCCTCCCCCGAGCCGCTGTTGCCTCTGCTGGACTCTACGTGAGCTCCCACCTCGAATCCCCCTCTCCTCCTTGTCTTTTGCACGCTGCAGCCGCGATCTCGCTCGAGGCCGAACTCTAGCCGCCGCCGCGAGCTCCGGCGTCCCTGCCGCCTCCCACCTCCCCAACTGGGTGAGGGAGAGCCCGGGCTACGCCCCGGTGCCCTTAGCCGCCGCCCTCGTGGCCTGTAACGCAGACACCGCCGTGTCCCGTGGTCGCCGGCGATGACCTCGCCGGCTGACAGGTGGACCCCGCCGGCCTGACAGGTGGACCCCACCGGCCAGGTGATTAGCCTAAGCTAATCACCACCTAACCAAACCTCTCCGTGACACTGACATGTGGGCCCCGGCACCCTAATCTTTTAGTTAGATAGAAATAACCCTCCCTGTTTAACCTGTGACACTGATGTGTGGACCCCACACATCAGGTTTGACCTGGTCAGCCATGTTGACTTGCTGACGCAGTGCTGATGCAGTTAATCATTTTCTGGATTTAAAATAATTCAGAAATTCCAGAAAATAGCCAAAACTTCAGAAATTCATATAAATTCAACCGTAGCTCAGATTGAAATAATTTATATATGAAAATTGTCAGAAAAAATCAATCTATCCATCTGTACCAGGTTCATGCATGACAAACCAACTTATACGTGCTATATATGTGAAAACACATAAAGGGCATTTAAAATGCTTAAGTTTGGAGTTGCATTTGAATCCTTGATTCAAATGAGCTCCATTGAATTTGTTGCTAGTTGCATTAGCTCAAACAACATCACATCTTCATGCCATGTTCATGCATCATATTGTTGCATATGCTTGTGTATTGATTGTCGACACCGTCCTTCTCGATAGGTCCTGCTCCGGAGAGTGCTCCAGAGTACCTGTCTAAGGAGCAGTGCCCCTCTGTTACTCTACCAGGCAAGCAAACCCCCTTGTTCATTCCGATACAATCCCACTCTCTCGCTCCTGCTCTCTTTTATTGCATTAGGGCAACAACGATTCAACTACTACTTTATGCTGCGGTAGTTGAACCCATTCCTCTGCATGACCTGCCGTTGCCACAGTAAATAGTTGAAACCCACTAGCATGTGCAGGAGTTGAATGAGCCATGTTGTGTTCCTACCATGCCATGCCTGCTATTGCTTAGAGTTGTGTCAGGTCTGATTCATTGGGAATGAATTGGAGTGTTATGCCATGTTCTGATGCTGAGAGTTAAGTGTGTGAACACGATTTGGTAAAGGTAGCGGTGAGAGGCCATGTAGGAGTACATGGTGGTTTGTCTCATTGGAACCGTCCTTAAGCACTGGGTTCTGTGAATGTTGTCCAAGGCTAGCTACTACCACACATTGGGATCCTTAAATGACTCTCTCGACTTATTAACCGACTTGATCTCTGTCCAGGAGTGGCAACTAGTTTCTGGTGTTTGTAGGTAGTGCTATTTTTCTACCGAGTGGCACCTGGCAGGGTGGACTTGGGATAGACTAGGCACAGTGGCATGGTGTACCAAGTGGTACCCGGATGGTGGGCTTGGGAACCCTGCTCACATCGTTTGAGGCCGTGAGCGAAACCCCGGTCGGATCTTGTGTCGTTAGTCAGGTCGTGGCCGACACCCTCGCCAGGCTTCTGCTTGAAGGTTGCCGAGATACATGACGTGTACATGGCGGTAAGTGGCGAGAGCGTGTGTGAAGAAGTACACCCCTGCAGGGTTAACATGACCTATTCGAATAGCCGCTTCCTCGGTTATGGATACTTGGATGGTTATGTGGTACATAGACAACTTGAAGTGGACACCCTAAAATGCTCAAGACAAGTGTGAGTGCTATGGATGGCCTTCTCGTAGGGAGACGGGAATGAATCCATAGTAGTGTATTGATGTGGTGATTAGTGGACTCGTGTGCGCCACCTCAAAAGAGTTACAAGCAGTCGTAGTTCAGGATAGCCACCGAGTCAAAGCTGGCTTGCTGCAACTAAACCCCACATTGCCTTCTTGATACTAATGCATGTATGATAGGATCTGATGTAAGTCTTGCTGAGTACCTTTGTATTCACGTTGCTTAAATTATGTTTTGCAGAGGAGACTCCGGTCTCACTAGTATTACCACGTGGACTTCGACAAGTAGCTTGTTACCTCAACCACGATCTTGTACCCTTGGGAGGGTCTTGTAGATAGTCAGGCTTCTCAGCCTTTTTCATTTGTAGTTGTCTGTACTCAGACATGTTTATGCTTCCGCTTGTTGCTTGTGTGCTCTGTATGTTGGGCCATGAGACCCATGTTTGTAATACTTGGCTCCTCGGAGCCTAATGAATAAATACTTTGATTTGTAGAGTTTTGTTCTGATGCCATATTGTATTTGCACATATTGAGCATATTGTGTGTATGATTTGAAATGCTTGGCATGTGTGGGATCCGACAACCTAGTTGTTTATTCTTGGTAGCCTCTCTTACCGGGAAATGTCTCCTAGTGCTTCCACTGAGCCATGGTAGCTTGCTACTGCTCCGGAACACTTAGGCTGGCCGGCATGTGTCCTTCTTCATTCCTGTGTCTGTCCCTTCGGGGAAATGTCATGCGTTGTTCCTTTTAAGTCCTTGTAGCTTGCTATGACTTGGGTTCATACGTTGATGATCGACACGTTCGTTGTTGGGTCATGTATGCCTGTCCCTGTAAGTTAGCGCCACCTTGGGTTTACGACTAGTCATGTTGGCCCGGGTTCTTTGTCATATGGATGCTACTGACACTATCATATACGTTAGCCCAAAGGCGCAATCGGTCCCGGGCCAGGTAAGGTGGCACCCGTGAGAATACCGTGCGTGAGGCCGCAAAGTGATATGATGTGTTACATGCTAGATCGGTGTGACTCAGGATTGGGGTCCTGACAATCCCGCCACGCCGCGTTCTTGCCTCCCGCGGCCGCACACATGGTAAGGAAGCGATGGCATCTCACCGCGCCGAGTTCATCGCCGCCGGTGGCCACACAGTTACGTGGGCGGAATTTGAGGCTGCCATGGCCGAATGGGCGGTGGATCTAGAGGCAGACAAAGCCGCACAGAAGGAGCGGAGCCACACAGAAGGAGTGAAAAAGGCAGAAAGCAGTCAAGAAAAGAGAGTCCCGTCACCGCAAGAAAGAAGAGACCACACGCCGTGTTGAGGAGAGCTTGGCAGAGATCGAAGCACGGTGGGCTGTCGCCTACAAGGCCGGGAAGGAGAACACTGGCGTCTAGCTAGCATGCCCCGATGGCAGCATGTGAGAAGTAGTTAGTGCGTGTGTCGCCCGTAATCTTAGGGCAAATTACCAGTAGTACTTTAAGTTTGTACTATCTATTATTAACATACAATGTCGGTAAGAGCATCCTTTGAGGGCTTTGAGCGTTGATTGGCATGTGTTCACTGAAGTTTTGTAGCCGCACCCCGGCCCCAAATACTACCGAAACGTCTGCCCGCAGCCACCGGAGGAGACTAGAGCTGGCCACAGCTGGTTTTTAGTCCCACCTCGCCGCGTGAGTTGGCCGCACACCGACTTAAATTGCCGCGTCGGCGGATGGCAGCAAGCTTCTCTCGTTGCATAGGGTCAAATCTGGCTACGTGAGCGAGGCAAGTTGACACTTGATTGCATTTCAAACCGATGATTGCTCATCGGGTGTCACCTTGCCTCGTTCATGTACATTGAATAATCCTGATACAATGAAAGAAAATTTTGAAATTAGGTGTGGTTGGAGATGCTGATAGATATAGGAATCATTAGAAGATCACAAAACACACGGTTTCTATGGCGTACCCGTGTTTTTTTTGCGTTAATGATCCATAAGTCAGTTACCTGTGCGATGTTTCCTAATAAACCAGGCGTACCATTGACCGAAAAAATCAACTACACGTGTACATTTCTTTGGAGTCGGGACATGCCAATTTTCTCTTTTCTCGCACACGAGTATTTTACGCGCTTCGTCCACGTTGTGTGTTTCCCCCGCCCAAGTTTCAAGTTTCGCAACAAAATTTTCATTAGGTTCGCGATTTCAGAATTTATTCCTCCAACCACATCCCAACCCATCAAATTTCCTCAGTATCTTGATGTCTCCCTAGCAATAGCGCCAGAAAGCTCCTGTCTGCTAGAACTACGTCGGTATTTCCCCAAAGAAGAAGGGATGATGCAGCACTGCGACAGTAGGTATTTCCCTCAGTGATGAAACGAAGGTTATCGAACCAGTAAGAGAACCAAGCAACACAATGTAAACAACACCTGCACACAAATAACAACTTCTCGGAACCAGACGTGTTAAAGGGGTTGTCAATCCCTTTCGGGGTACGGCGCCTCAAGATAGGCAAAACGGACATGAGGAAATTGTAGTAGATTGATAGATCGAACGCCAAATAAAATAAATAGAAATAAAACACATCAAGGTATTTTTGTATTTTTTGTTTAATAGATCTGAAAATAAATGCAAAAGAAAAGTAGACCACAAAGGCAAATATATGAGAAAGAAGACCCGGGGGCCGTAGGTTTCACTAGTGGCTTCTCTCGAGAAAAATAGCAAACAATGGGTAAACGAATTAATGTTGGGCAATTGATAGAACTTCAAATACTCATGACGATATCCAGGCAATGATCATTATATATGCATCGCGTCCAAGATTAGCAGACCGACTCCTGCCTGCATCTACCACTATTACTCCACACATCGACCGCTATCCAGCATGCATCTAGTGTATTAAGTTCATGGAAAAATGGAGTAATGCAATAAGAACGATGACATGATGTAGACAAGATCTATCTATGTAGAGATAGACCCCATTGTTTTATCCTTAGTAGCAATGATACATACGTGTCGGTTCCCCTCCTGTCACTGGGATCAAGCACCGTAAGATCGAACCCACTACAAAGCACCTCTTCCCATTGCAAGATAAATAGATCAAGTTGGCCAAACAAAACCCAAATATCGGAGAAGAAATACGAGGCTATAAGAAATCATGCATATAAGAGATCAAAGAAACTCAAATACTTTCATGGATCTAAAAAGATATAACTGATCATAAACTCAAAGTTCATCAGATCCCAACAAACACACCGCAAAAAGAGTTACATCATATGGATCTCCAAGAGACAATTGTATTGAGAATTCAGCGAGAGAGAGGAAGCCATCTAGCTACTAACTACGGACCCGTATGTCTACAAAGAACTACTCATGCATCATCGGAGAGGCACCAATGGAGGTGGTGAACCCCATCCGAGATGGTGTCTAGATTGGATCTGGTGGTTCTGGACTCTGCGGCGGCTGGATCAATATTTCACCGACTCCCCTAGGGTTTCTGGATTTTTGGGGTATTTATAGAGCAAAGAGGCGGTCCGGGGGCACCCGAGGTGGGCACAACCCACCAGGGCGCGCCTGGGCCTCCTGGCGTGCCCTGGTGGGTTGTGCTCTCCTCGGAGCACCCCCAGGCATAGCCAGGGCCCATTACGTGTCTTCTGGTCCATCAAAAATCTCCATAATGTTTCGTGGCATTTGGACTCCGTCTGATATTGATTTCCTGTGATGTAAAAAACATGCAGAAAACAACAACTGGCACTTGGCACTATGTCAATAGGTTAGTACCAAAAAATGATATAAAATAACTATAAAATGATTATAAAACATCCAAGATTGATAATATAACAACATAGAACAATAAAAAATTATAGATACGTTGGAGACGTATCAGCATCCCCAAGCTTAACTCCTACTCGTCCTCGAGTAGGTAAGTGATAAAAATAGAATTTTTGATGTGGAATGCTGCCTAACATGTCATATCATATTCTTTTCTTCATAGCATGGACATTTGGACTTTTATGTGATTCAAAGCAATACTCTAGTTTTGACATGATAATTTAAATACTCAAGCATATCAACAAGCAACCATGTCTTTCAAAATATCAACGCTAAAATAAGTTATCCCTAGCCCGTCATGCTCAACCATTGATCCATTCATGAAACACACTCACATATTAGCTACACCCAATACTTAAGCACGATCATATTGCCTCCTAGTTGGTGCTTTTATAAGAGAAGATGGAGACTCAAATTCAAAAATAAGAATTGCATAAAGTAAAAGAAAGGTCCTTCGCAGAGGGAAGTAGGGATTTGTAGAGGTGCCAGAGCTCAAAGCGAAAAAATTAGAGATAAAAACATTTTGGGAGGTGTATCCACCCCACCAACGAAAACGACTTAGAGTTCCCAACACTTTCCATGCTAGATATATCATAGGCGGTTCCCAAACAGAAAATAAAGTTTATTCATTTTTCCACCATACTTTCACTTTCCATGGCTAGCCGTATCCACGGTTGCCCTCCATACCAACACTTTTCAAGGAATTTATTATTTGACAACATAAAGTAAATTCATTTTTGCATTTCGGGACTGGGCGTCCCTAAAACCTTTGCCTTACTGTCGTGCAATGACAAGTGAATAAACACTCATCGTGAGAATAACACATCCAGCATGGAAAATATTAGCCACCCCTCACCGCTCCGCGAGAGAAACAAACACACAAAAGAGAAGTTCATTTAAAAAATTAGAGATGGCACATGCAAATTTGCTTAGAACGGCAAAGGAATACCGCATATAGGTAGATATAGTGGACTCATGTGGCAAAACTGGTTTAAAGGATTTTGGATGCACAAGTAGAGATCATACTTAGTGCAAAATGATGGCTAGTAGAAGATTGAGAAGCGACCAACCAAGAAACAAATAATCTCATAAGCAAGCATTAAGCATAATTAACACCGAACAATGCACCACAAGTAGGATATAATTTCATTGCATGACTATTGAATTTCGCACTTGCATAGGGAAGCACAAACCTTAACACCAATATTCTTACTAAAGCGTAAATACTCATCAACAGAACTCACATATCCCATCATCATATCTCAAAACTATTACTAAGAATCAAGTTTATTTTGTCCAATGATCTTCATGAAAGTTTTTATTATATCGTTCTTGGATATCTATCACTTTGGGACTAATTTTCATGTGTTGCTTTTTATAAGCTCAAACAAATATAAGTGAAGATCATGAGCATGATATTTATTTCTCTCAAAATAATTTAAGTGAATCAAGAGAGAATTTCTTGAAAATTTTACTAACTCTCAAATAAATCTAAGTGAAGCAAGAGAGTATTTCTTCAAAAATACTAAGCACACCGTGCTCAAAGGATATAAGTGAAGCACTAGAGCAAGTCCATAGCTCATAAAAATTTAAGTGAAGCATAGAGAGCAATTCTAACAAGTCATGACATAATTTTGGCTCTCTTGAATAGGTGTGTCCAGCAAGGATTGATGACTTAAAACACAAAATAAAACAAGCAAAGACTCATATCATACAAGACGCTCCAAGCAAAACACATAGTATGTGACAAATAAAAATATAGCTTCAAGTAAAATACCGATGGTCGTTGGAAGAAAGAGGGGATGCCACTCGGGGGCATATCCAAGCTTAGTTGGTTGCTCATTTTTGGACAATAGCTTGGGATGCCGGGGCATCCCCAAGCTTAGGCTCTTCTATCCTTCCTTCATCCATCGTAAGATAACCCAAAACTTGAAAACTTCAATGACACAAAACTCAACAAAACCTTCGTGAGATCCGTTAGTATAAGAAAGCAAATCACTACTATAAATACTGTATCAAAGCAATTCATATTTTATTTTTGCATTATATCTACTGTATTCCAACTTTTCTATGGCAAAAAATCATCAAAGAAAACCATAGAGCCATCAAAATAAGCACATAACACAAAGAAAACAGAATCTGTCAAAACAGAACAGTCTGTAGCAATCTGACTATTTCAAAAACTTCTGGTGCTCAAAAAATTCTGAAAAAATAGGAAGACCAGGGTAATTTGTATACTAAGCTTCTTCAAAAAGAATCAGGGAAAAAACACTTTTATGTGATTTATGAAAATTATTTTCGTGAGTGCATAAGTTTCTGTTTTTCAGCAAGATCAAACAACTATCACCCAAGAAGATCCTAAAGGATTTACTTGGCACAAACACTAATTAAAACACAAAAAACACAATCATAACATTAGAATAATTGTGCAAACACGCAAGAACAGAAAGCAAAAAGCAAAAATAAATTTTATTCATTGGGTTGCCTCCCAACAAGCACTATAGTTTTACGCCCTTAGCTAGGCATAAAGCAAGGATCTAAGTTTTGTCATCCTTGGTCCGAGATCCATAAGATGCCCTCATGATTGATTCATATGGTGGAATAATTCTTGTTCTAGGGAAGTGTTCCATACCTTTCCTCAAAGGGAATTGGAACTTAATATTGCCTTCTTTCATATGAATCACGACACCAATTGTGCGTAAAAACGGTCTACCAAGAATAATTGGGCAAGACATATTGCAATCAATATCAAGAACAATAAAATCTATGGGCACATAATTCCTATTTGAAAGAATAAGAAAATCATTAATTCTTCCCATAGGCTTTTTAATAGTAGAATCCGCCAAGTGCAAATTTAAAGAGCATTCTTCAAGATCGGTGAGACCAAGCACATCACATAAAGACTTCGGAATTGTAGAAACACTAGCACCCAAGTCACACAAAGAAAAACACTCATAATTTTTAATCTTGACTTTGATAGTAGGTTCCCATTCATCATGCAATTTTCTAGGAATTAATACTTGTAATTCTAATTTTTCTTCAAAAGCTTTCATCATAGCATCAACAATATGTTTAGTAAAAGCATTATTTTGTTCATAGGCATGAGGTTAATTTATCATGGATTGCAAAAAAGAAATACAATCAATAAAAGAGCAACTATCATAATTAAAGTCTTTGTAATCCAAAAGAGTGGGCAGATCACTAGTTAAAGTTTTGACCTCTTCAAACCCACTTTTATCAATTTTCTCAACAAGATTTTCACCCTCCGAAGCATAGGGACACCTTCTAGCTAAAGTTGACTCTTCTCCAGTCCCTTTTTCATCAATCTTAATTTTACTAAACAAGGAACCAATAGAAGAAACACCAATCATTTTAAGATCTTCATCACTTTTACGAAAGTAATCACTAGAGAACGTTTTTTCTAAAAATTCTCTTTTAGCTCTAAGCATAGCGGTTCTTTTCTTACTTTCATACATAGAAACATAAAGAGCTTTAATTGATTCATCAACTTTAGGCACAAATTTTTTCCACATCATGAGTAATTCCATCAACACTTCTAGATAAATGATCAATCTTACTCAACTTTTCTTCTATGGAAGTGTTGAAAACTTTTTGCGTATTGATAAATTCTTTAATATTATTCTCAAGATCAGAGGTGTTCCTATTATTATTATAAGATTGATTTCCATAGGAATTACCATAATTATTAGAGGAATTACTAGGAAAAGACCTATGATTAAAATTACCTCTATAAGCATTGTTATTGAAATTATTTCGAGAGATAAAATTCACATCTATGGCATCACTATTTTGCTCAATCAAAGTAGACAAAGGCATATCATTAAAATCAATAGGAGCACTTTTACTAGCAACCAATTTCATAAGAGCATCAACTTTTCACTCAAAGAAGAAATTTCTTCAACCGAATTATTTTTTACTAGTAGGCGCCCTTTCGGTATGCCATTGTGAATAATTTGCCATGATGTTATCAAGCAATTTGGTGGCTTCACCCAAAGTAATTTCCACAAAAGTACCACCCGCGGCGAAATATAAAAGGTTATGAGAAACAAAATTCAACCCCGCATAAATATTTTGTATGATCATCCAAAGATTTATCCCATGAGTTGGGCAATTCCTTAGCATCATTTTCATCCTTTCCCAAGATTGTGCAACATGCTCATGTTCAAGTTGCTTGAAATTCATGATCTGGGTTCTAAGGGAAATAATTTTTGCGGGTGGAAAATACTTAGTGATAAAAGCGTCTTTGCACTTATTCCAAGAATCGATACTATTGCAAGGCAAAGAAGAGAACCATTTTTTTGCAGAATCACGCAAAGAAAACGGAAATAATTTCATCTTCACCACATCATTGTCCACATCTTTTTTCTTTTGCATATCGCATAATTCCATGAAGGTATTAAGATGGGACGCGGCATCCTCATTAGGAGTACCGGAAAATTGATCTTTCATAACAAGATTCAGCAAAGAAGTATTAATATTACAAGACTCCGCACTAGTGGCGGGAGGAGCAATCGGAGTGCCAATAAAATCATTGTTGTTGGTATTTGAGAAGTCACACAATTTGGCGTTCTCTTGAGTCATGATGACTACTCAACAAGATTGCACTCAAAAACAGATCCGGCAAGAAAACGGCGAACGGAAAAAGTGAGGCGAATAAAATGGCAAATTTTTGTGAAGTGGGGAAGAGGAAAATGAGAGGCAAATGGCAAATAATGTAAATTGCGAGGAGATGAGATTTGTGATTAGGAACCTTATATGTTGAAGATCCTCCCTGGCAACGGCGCTAGAATTTCCTTTTGATGTCTCCCTAGCAGTAGCGCCAGAAAGCTCCTGTCTGCTAGAACTACGTCGATATTTCCCCAAAGAGGAAGGGATGATGCAGCACAGCGACGGTAGGTATTTCCATCAGTGATGAAACCAAGGTTATCGAACCAGTAGGAGAACCAAGCAACACAACGTAAACAGCACCTGCACACAAATAACAACTTCTCGCAATCCGACGTGTTAAAGGGGTTGTCAATCCCTTTCGGGGTACGGCGCCTCAAGCTAGGCAAAACGGACGTGAGGAAATTGTAGTAGATTGATAGATCGAACGCCAAATAAAATAAATAGAAATAAAACGCAACAAGGTATTTTTGTATTTTTGGTTTAATAGATCTGAAAATAAATGCAAAGGAAAAGTAGATCGCAAAGGCAAATATATGAGAAAGAAGACCCGGGGGCCGTAGGTTTCACTGGTGGCTTCTCTCGAGAAGAATAGCAAACAGTGGGTAAACGAATTACTGTTGGGCAATTGATAGAAGTTCAAATACTCATGACGATATCCAGGAAATGATCATTATATAGGCATCACGTCCAATATTAGTAGACCGACTCCTGCCTGCATCTACTACTATTACTCCACACATCGACGGCTATCCAGCATGCATCTAGTGTATTAAGTTCATGAAAAAACGAAGTAATGCAATAAGAACGATGACATGATGTAGACAAGATCTATCTATGTAGAGATAGACCCCATTGTTTTATCCTTAGTAGCAATGATACATACGTGTCGGTTCCCCTCCTGTCACTGGGATCAAGCACCGTAAGATCGAACCCACTACAAAGCACCTCTTCCCATTGCAAGATAAATAGATCAAGTTGGCCAAACAAAACCCAAATATCAGAGAAGAAATACGAGGCTATAAGCAATCATGGATATAAGAGATCAAAGAAACTCAAATACTTTCATGGATATAAAAAGATATAACTGATCATAAACTCAAAGTTCATCAGATCCCAACAAACACACCGCAAAAAGAGTTACGTCATATGGATCTCCAAGAGACAATTGTATTGAGAATTCAGCGAGAGAGAGGAAGCCATCTAGCTACTAACTACAGACCCGTAGGTCTACAAAGAACTACTCATGCATCATCGGAGAGGCACCAATGGAGGTGGTGAACCCCATCCGAGATGGTGTCTAGATTGGATATGGTGGTTCTGGACTCTGCGGCGGCTGGATCAATATTTCGTCGACTCCCCTAGGGTTTTTGGATTTTTGGGGTATTTATAGAGCACAGAGGCGGTCGGGGGGCGGGGGGGCACCCGAGGTGGGCACAACCCACCAGGGCCTCCTGGCGCACCCTGGTGGGTTGTGCTCTCCTCGGAGCACCCCCATGCGCAGCCAGGTCCCATTACGTGTCTTCTAGTCCATAAAAAATCTCTGTAAAGTTTCATGGCATTTGGACTCCGTCTGATATTGATTTCCTGCGATGTAAAAAACATGCAAAAAACAACAACTAACACTTGGCACTATGTCAATAGGTTAGTACCAAAAAATGATATAGAATGATTATAAAACATCCAAGATTGACAATATAATAGCATGGAACAATAAAAAATTAAAGATACGTTGGAGACGTATCATATCTGCCCCTCCCCCCAAGCCTCCCCCTACCGACAGCTCAAACCGTCGCCGCCGCAACCACAGCTTCAACCACATTTACGTTATGCTCGGATCCAGTCAGGTAAGCCACCGATCTCTATCACGACCTCGACCTGATTACTTAAATGGCGCCTGCGAAACATCATCATGCCTCCAAATCCCCACCGCCCTACCTCTAGAGCATCACAGCGCAAGCCCAACCACATATCACGTGGAGGTCGAGGAGCTGATGGCGGTCCATGGCACGATGGCCGCTGTGCGTGTTGACCCGGAGGAACACCTCCGCCGCCGCCGACATGGTGCATGCTCTGGCCCAGATGAAGTGCCCCAGCGACTACCCCCTAGGACTTAACATGTATGATTTGACCAGCTAAATCTTACCAATACCACTTGCAATGGCTATGTTTTGTACGATTGATGTATTAAGCATGTCCGTGCCTTGTTTATTTTAGTACTGCACACTGTATGATGTTCAAGTATTAACTGTCCAGCTCAATTTCACCAATACCAGCAACAAACTTACAATACATGACTCAGGATATCACTAGAGATGTTGCCCATTTGCTATTTTTGGTAGATGCTAACCCTGTTGTACTTAACATGCTTGTCCATGTACTTACGCAGGGTCATAATGGCCGATGTTGTTGTTTGCCGTCGAGGTTAGCTGCATCCCATGTCTTACAGTATTTCACATCATTTGTGCAATTGCAGTTTAACTTCTACCATTTACTGGTCGCCTGTAGGTACACATGTCAGTGGCACTGATCCATGCTTCGACCCGGAGGAACAGCTCGCATCCGCCGCCGCTGACTTTGGGCGGGCTCTGGCCAAGATGAAGTGCCCCAGCAACTACCTCTCAGGACTTACCAAGTATGTACTCACCAGTTTAATCTTACCAATACCAGTTGCAATTAATGGCTATGTTTTGTATGATTGATGTATTAAGCATGTTGTAGTAAACATGCCTAACACATTTTAGCTACTTTCCCTACCTTTCTATAGACAACTGGGCCATTCTCTGCTCTGGCAGCACCTGCCTTGTGATGTTTAACTCTGCCAATTGCATTTTTAGTAGTACCGGTTTCAATGGCTATTAAGCCTGTTGCAATTAACAGTTGAATCCATTTTTAAACAGTTGTATTTCAATGGCTACAAACTTACAAAACATGACTGAGAATGCTATTAAGCCTGTTGCAATCAACAATTGTATCCATTTTTTAATCCGTCCCTTTGCTACCATGCTACTCTCCACAATGAAGATATACTAGAGATGCTGCCCATTTGCTATTTTTGGTAGATGCTAACCCTGTTGTACTTAACATTCCTTTCCATGTACTTACGCAGGGCCTTTCCGTCGAGGTTAGTTGCATCCCATGTCTTACAGTATTTTACATCATTTGTGCAATTGCAGTTTGGCTTCTAACATTTACTTGCTTCTTGTAGGTACACATGTCGGCGACACTGATCCATGCTTCGACCCGGATGAAGAGCTCGCCTCCGCCGCCGCTGACCTTGGGCGGGCTCTGGCCAAGATGAAGTGCCCCAACAACTACCTCTCAGGACTTACCAAGTATGAACTCACCAGTTCAATCTTACCAATACCAGTTGCAATTAATGGTTATGTTTTGTATGGTCGATGTATTAAGCATGTTGTAGTAAACATGCCTAACATTTACTGGTTGCTTGTAGGTACATATATGAGCGGTACTGATCCACGTTTCGATCCCTATTGCGTATGGGGCAATGAGATATTCATGAACAAGCGTCTAGTAAGGAAACTAAGAAAGATTGTTAGGCGAAAGAAACGGGTGATGGGAATTAAGCTCTTTATTTACACTTTGTCCAAGACAATAATGAACTTTAGGATGGTAAGTAATGTGTTGCCTTTTCCCCTGCCCACAACATACTCTATTAGACCTCAGTATCTGATATTTTTTCTCTTCAGTGGTTTTCGAAGCTATTTACTGATGATTACCTTGCAAACTACATGACCGGAGTGGAGGCAACTAAGGTTAAAGTATGTAATTCATGCTACCGTGATAATGCTCTAGAAGTCTTCCTGAAGGCGGTGAAGGATGGGCGGGCGATTGTCACAAGGGGTTGGAAAAAGTTGTTCGTGCCTATGGCATGCAGGAAGGCACATTATGGGCATTCCGCTTCTTCAACGCCATCGGCAGTCAAAATGATTTACACTTGTCTCTTCACCTTTACCGCCTCTAAATATTGTGGTTCATCATAGTTAATTGCTGTCTAATCCTGTAATTACTGAACATATTGTACTAACAATTTTATTTATGGATACGTTGTTGAACCATTGTGCTGAGAATTTGAATTGCATGTTTCATATTTCAACATTTTCAATTCGAATAATAAATTACAGGGAAAAATAAAAATATACAGATGCAAATAAAATAATGTGCACACGGTTAGAAAGAAAACAACGTGTGTGATGAAAAATAGAGAACAGACGGTTCATTGACGTGAAACATTTGCGATGCCCGATGGACGCACACACGGTTTTGTCTCATATGCGTGTTTGATTCATGGTAATACGACAAATGTTTCAAACCAGTGTGTGTGTGTGATAGGAATACCAATTGCACACAGTTATGAAAATGGACATGTTGGCGTTAGTAGAGGCACCACACACATTTTACATTCTTGAACCATGTGCGATAACGTACCTATCACAAATATATCGGTAGATTAAATGTTGATGTCCACCTTTTTCACATGACTATAGCGGCGTAATCGTTTGGGATGTCTCTCTGATCAGAAACGTAACGTCGAGATGTAACGTATGGGACTGGGACAGCTTCTCATATGTTTATTCTATGGCGATCGTTAGTAGCCGCTCGCCCATCCCCGACGGTTTCTAGGTCGTGTGGGAAGGATCCCCCTATCGCCCACACTCACTTGGCGACGGTTCCAAATGCTGTCGCGAAAAGGGATTAAAAACCGTTTGTATAGCACGATATGGTACCAGTGTGCTTTGCTTGATAAAACTGTGCCACTGGGTGAATTGCTTGATGAACAACTTGCTAGAGCTAGAACTATTGAGTATGCTGAAGATGATGATATTTCTGAAACTGAACACTTTGAAACACCTGTTAGACCTAGCTATCCTAGATATGAATTGCATGTTATGCCTGAGGGTTATGTTATGGATGGAGAGGTAGTTAGGGACTTTCTTACTTGTATGGATAGAGATGATCTTAAGAAATTATTATGCAAGTGGAAAGAAAAATCTTTGAATGCTAGAATGCAATATGATCCTAAGTTTGCTACTTCACCTATCTTTGATACTGGTAAGGATTATGAATTCTCTGTCGATCCTGAGTTAATTACTTTGGTTGAATCTGATCCTTTTCCATGGTTATGAATCTGAAACTGTTGTGGCACAGCTTACCAAATTAAATGATATAGCCACCCTATTTGCTCATGTGGAAAAAATTCGTTATTACTATATTCTTAAGTTGTTTCCTTTCTCGTTAAAGGGTGATGCTAGGATATGGTTTAATTCTCTTGCTCCTGGTTGTGTGTGTAGTCCCGAGGATATGATTTATTACTTCTTTGAAAAATAATTTCCTGCTCATAAGAAACAAGCTGCTTTACAGGAAATATTTAACTTTGTGCAAATTGAAGAAGAGAGTCTCCCACAAGCTTGGGGGAGGCTTCTCCAATTACTTAATGCTTTGCTTGATTATCCTGTCAAGAAAAATGAAATACTTGATATCTTTTATAATGGACTAACCAATGCTTCTAGGGACCACCTAGATAGTTGTGCTGGTTGTGTTTTCAGGGAACAAACTGTTGAACAAGCTGAAGTATTATTGAATAATATATTGAGTAATGATAATGATTGGACTCTTACCGAACCACCTCCTAAGCCAACTCCAAAGAAAAGAGGTATTCTATTTCTCAGTCCTGAAGATATGCAAGAGACAAAGAAATCTATGAAGGAGAAAGGTATTAAAGCTGAAGATATTAAGAATTTACCACCTATTGAAGAAATACATGGTCTTGATAACCCGACACAGGTACTAAAGGTAAATTCCCTCTATAGATTTGATGAGGGTGACATTCCTTATAGTAAGTCTGCTAGTCAATGGTTGGATGAATTCGGTAACTTTATTGTTAAACAAGAAAACTTCAATGCTTATGTTAGTAGACAATTGAAACGAAATGCTTATATGCTTGAATGCTTGGGAGACTACATGTGTAGACCTGTTAATGATCTCACAATTATTAGTAAGCATGCTTCCATGGTAAAAACTCAAGTAGAACAAGTTCTCAAGGCACAAAATGATTTATTGAATGAGTTGAATAATAAGAACAGTGATCATGTTGTTAGAGTTATGACCAAAGGTGGTAAAATGACTCAGGAACCTTTGTATCATGAAGGCCATCCTAGGAGAGTTGAGCAAGATTCTTAGAGAATTAATACTGATGCACCTAGTCCTAGTAATAAAAAGAAAAAGAAAACTGATAGGACTTTGCATGCTTCTAGTGAGCCTGTCATAGGCACACCTGAGAATCCTAATGATATTTCTATTTCTCATGCTGAAACACAGTCTGGTGATGAACATGAACCTAGTGATAATGTTAATGATGAAGTTCATGTTGATGCTCGACCTAGTAATGATAATGATGTGGAGATTGAACCCGCTGTTGATCTTGATAACCCACAACCTAAGAATAAAAGATATGATAAGAGAGAATTCGTTGCTAGGAAACATTGTAAAGAGAGAGAACCATGGGTTCGGAAACCCATGCCCTTTCCTCCTAAACCATCCAAGAAAAAAGGATGATGAGGATTTTGAGCGCTTTGTTGAAATGCTTAGACCTGTCTTTTCGCGCTTGCGTTTGACTGATATTTTGAAAATGTCTCCTTATGCTAAGTATATGAAAGACATTGTTACAAATAAAGGAAAGATACCAGAAGCTGAAATTTCCACCATGCTTGCTAATTACACTTTTAAGTGTGGAATACCAAAGAAACTAGGAGATCCCGGAATACCAACTATACCATGCTCCATTAAAAGTAACTAGCACAAATGCCCGTGCGTTGCAACGGGCAGAGAAAAAATCGTAAAACCTGCTCTGTGTGCCATTACGCGACATTTCATATATGTAGTTATGATAAACATCGGTAATAAGATTACACTATTATCGCTTTTTGAAGCATGAAACATGGACGTGAAAAAGCCACTTTAATGTTTTTCATCTGATGGAAGAGTAGTGGTGCATGAAATAGTCTATCAATCGGTTTTATTTTTTGCTTTTCGGAAAAACAAAAAAATTATTTATTTATTAAATTTGAACAATTGATAAATTTTGATTTTTTATTAGAACTAAAACATGTTTTCAAGACAAACATTTTTGAACACATGAATTTTTAAACAATTATTAATATTTGTTAATTTTGTGAACAACTTTAAATGTTTTGAAAAGGAACATTTTTTGGGGAGTTCTGAGCATTTTTTTAAAGCGCAAACATATCAAAAAGTGTGAATATTCTGAAAGCGAAAACAAATTGAAATACTCTTTATCTTAAATAAAACACATACACGGTGTCTGCAGTTAAAAAAAGATTGATGGTGTCCGCACCATGAAGCATGGAGTTGAGAAAGTCGTAGGGATGTCCTTCGTTGGCGCCTTCTTCGGCTTAGCACTATCATGAGGTGAAAGAGGAGTGGTGTATCTATTTTTAGTGGGATATACAGAGGGTCGAAGTCATTTGCATCAATAGCGAGACGTATATGGTGACTTCATCAATTTGAAGACCTGTCGGCTCAGTCTCTCTAAGGTGAGTGTATATGTATGTTGTGAGTGCCTACGTTTGTACCGTGTTTCTCAAAAGAAGATTCTCTTTAGCCTACAATTTAATGTGCCATGCGTTGCACCCCAGAAAAAAAGCATCACATTTTTAGTGACTCATTCATGTTGACACTTTTCATGTTCGAGTGTTCGCAATCCAAAAAATTGATGAAGCCACATCCATGTCTTTGACGGCGCCTCCTTCAGCATTGCACTATCACCGAACGAAAGAATTGTGGTGCATTGAAGTGGGATTGTTTATATAAAAATGATGAATGTACAGGATGAACACAAACTTAGAAGTATGTATATTTAAAAACACTACTCAACAAAACATTAGACATACTATCAGATACTATGATTAGTGGTAGATAATTTATGTACCAAGTTTTACAAAACAGAGGATGTATCTGATCAGTGTCAGATAATTCATGTATCAAATGTAGAAAACAAACATGGGGTTCTCTTCTACAAAGAGCCTGCACGTGGTGCTTCTGGTGTCTTCGATTGTATTTCTACGTGGCCTACACTACTGATGCAGGTGGCGTACATTACTAATGCAATGGCTCACATCACGAGACATGATGATATCAACAAATTCCTTGAAATCCTCCACATTGTCACATGAGAAACAACATAATATGAGGAGTGTTGTCCAAAGATCACCAATCTTTCTATGATATAACAGAGAAAAGTGCGGAGTTTTACTCGCAGACAGTTGGGACTCCGAGTCCGATTCCTTGTACTTTGGTGACGGGTGCTAGTGAGTTGATCAGAAAAATAAGAGTAAAGATGTTTTCTGTTCTCAGAAAAATATAGCACATGACCAATAAAAATGAACACCTTTTTATTGTGATTTAGACATATTTTTTTTGTGTGTTATAAGTATATTTTTCTCTTGAGTTAAAATTTTTTGGTACGTCAAATATTAGTATTACAACATCATATCTTAATTAGTTCTTGACGTCAACAGTTCTGATATATAGAAGTGGTTCAACCGTGGCATATGCACCTAAACAAAACACCTACCAATTCAGTTACAAACGAAGCGGTTCAACAAATTTAGACACAAAAGAAGAAATTCATCGGCCTCGACCATGTAGGTAAATTATGATATTTTTGCACCTGACCGTCTGATCTGGGAGACCGATCGCACATGTGATGATGATCCGATTGTATGGTCCTGTCATGTCCGCTGTGGGTAATGTTGTGCAAGCTGTGTGTTCGTACATCCCATTAATTTTTTGAATAACTCCCCCGCAAAAAATAATTTTTTTGAATAACTCAAAATCTTGATTGGCCACGATCTAAGTTTTTTTCTAGTGCAAAGACATCTAATTTTGTATATGCTCATGTTTTTTATATGTGCTCAAGTCTCAACTTGCATGTTCCATAAATAAATTGTACGCATGTTTTTTTAATATATTTCTGACTCATAATGGAGTGTGGCGTACATGCTTTTTGTTCCAAATATGGTTTCTCCATATACGAGCTCCCCAGCCCGACATCGACCTTTTCTTTCAGAGATGGAATCCTTCTTGAGTCCTCAATCATCATGGCCGATCCCTTTCTTTCCTGCCTCATCTTCCGCACGCACATGAAAGCTTCCTTCTCTCATCCCCAGTCATGATTTAATTCCTCATTCCTTCTTTGTTTTTTAATCACATCTGAAATCCCTCGTTCTTTCCTTATTATCTCAATCCCTCTTTCTTTCCTTATATTCTCTCAATGCCTCTTTCCTTCCTTATTATGAGACGTCTGATTTACTCCTTAATGATTCTTGAGATGTCTCCTCAATATCCAAAAGAAAATCAAGACATATATACATTAGGAAAATTAGATCTAAGGGAGCGAGGTGGGACTATTTAATAGGTTAATCAACATTGTATTCTCATATGTTGCCATCCAGCTTAGTCCAATTTTTTTTTGCATCGACCGCCTGGGACTATTTGACAGGTGTGAAACCTTTTGTTTGAACACAAACACATCCCAGCTGAACTGGCAACGGCTTGTCATGTTTGGTGTGGAGGTTGTGAGTTTGATCCCAATTGATAGCAGTTTTCTTTTCTGCCTTCTTTTATACAGAAGTTGGGCCGGCTGACTTGGGTCATAAAGACGTTTGACGAAAGAAAATTGATGGGCCGTCTGAGTTAGACATAGCGACAGCGACGACGGACGAAAAAACATGGATCATTGACGTCGGACGAAAATCATCTTAATGACAGACGAAAATTAAGGGGAAGAAGCAATAGTACCACCTAGGATGTAGAAAATAATATAGGTGAAAAAAACTGAAAGCGTAAATTCATGAGAAGAAGCGTATTGTGACGGTGAACCCACGGAGTCAATCCGTGCTTTATTATTAGGGATAAACTATGTTAAAACTGCTTTATGTAATTTGAGAGCCGGTGTTAGTGTTATGCCTTTCTCTTTATATCGTAGACTTGATTTGAATAAGTTGACACCAACAGAAATCTCTTTGCAAATGGCTGATAAATCAACTGCTATACCCATCGGTGTTTGTGAGGATGTCACTACAAAAAAATACACTTCCGTGAAGATACGTGTTTGTCATAGTAGGTCACATTTTCTGTCATGTATATCCATGACAATTTTATGACAGAATCAAGATAGTCATACCTGTGCTGTCGTAGAAGTGTTCCATGACAATACCAAAATTATCATCACGAAAGTGTCCACTTCCATGATGATAAATAGCGCATCATGGAAGTGCTTTCGTCAAGGGTAACTGACACGTGGCATCCACCGTAACGGGTCGCCGATAAGCTATCGGGTTCCGGTTTGGATCCGGTAACCCGTTAACCGCCCGGACCAATGGGAATTTTCCACGTGTAAAATTCTGATTCGCCTTAGTATCCACGTGTTAGCTCCAGGTTGGGACAGGTGTCATCAAGCGAGTGGACGAGACAAGCCTATGGTATGTCGACACGTGGCTTGGCCCAACAGTGGTCCATTTAGGTTAAAAGGCTGGCCTCTCAAAATAAGCGGGCCGACCCATTAGCGACCTGCTTGAGTCAGGCCCATTCACAGCACGGCCCATGGAAGCTACACAGAACCGGCCCATCAAAGGCCCATTCTAGATTTGACAACTTCTAGCCCATCGTTAGTTTCAGCCCATTAAGGGCCCGCTACATCTTTGGGCCCAATTTCGTCCCGACTTTCTTTTGGCCTGTTAGCAGCCCATCGTCAGTTCCAGCCCATTAACGGCCCAGTACATCTTTCGGCCTTTTCCCGGCCCATTCTGCAGTTAGGCCAAATTCTAGCCCTTTGTGACTTTCAGCCTTTCCTTAGCCCATTAGGTAAATGGGCAAATTCCTAGCCCATTTTGTCTTTCGGCCTGTTAACGGCCCGCACAATAGTTGGGCCTTTGATGGTGCAACCTGAATTTGGGTCCATTAGCGGCCCATGTTCTGCAGGGCGCAATTTCAGCCCGACGCGACTTTTGGCCTGTTAAAAGCCTAGTTTGCAAATTGGGCCTCTTCTGGCCCAAAACACTTCCGGCCTCTTACTGGCCCATCAAGTAAAAGGGCCGAGACAAAATTGACATTTATTTCGGCCTTCTAGGGCCCGCGGGCCATTTCCATTTATATGGCCCTATCGAGCTTTCGGCCTGTTAACGGCCTGCTAAGAGCCGTTGTTATGGTGGGCCACATCGTTTGGGATCCGCTAAATATTAAGTTGACCAGCCCAATTAAGGCCCGCTTTGACTACACATGTTTGTTCGTTCGGATGGCGTCCATGTAATGTTTGGGCTTGTTGGCACCCATTTCAACGATATACCATATACAAAGAATTATCCTACTCTATACTGCCGCCTCTAAAAAACCGGCACTATAAAATAAAGAGACTAAGGCATAGAAATGAAGAATAATCCCACACTATACAATAAAGAAATTACAGCAGATTATACCCACCAGTAATAATAAAGCGTACACAAACACTAAATTACATACACTGGGCAAATAAAGCTCATACATCATGGACCCTCATCAACAGAACTTACCATTTGAACTACAATCTCTTCAGAAAATAGGATTGGCCGGATTCAGATAGCACAAATTCCAGTCTACAAAATCTCCAATTCCTTTGTGGTTAATTACCTCAGTGTCTCGTTTCATTTTTTTGACTCCTGCATCTAATACCTGCAAGTCCAGTCTCAACATGTTGATTGCATGTTGAGAATCATGTACACGTTGTCTTGCCACCTCTAGTTGATGCTCGAGAACATCAGCACATTCCAATTCCAATCAATAATCATTTGGTAATGGCCATGCCACACTACTCTCAGATCTTTGTGTTGATGTCACTTCATCCTGAAATGTTTCTGTAAGTACACATGACTAGGGCAAAAATATAGTTACAACAGTGAAGCGAGCAAGACAGACTATTTTGTACATGGCAAAACAAGACTAGCAATAATGTTACACGTCATGAACCATAAGCAGGTGATATTTTAAAAATTATAAAAATGGTAGTCTGTGCAGCCCGCATACAGAAATCTCTCTTAGCTCACCAGAGGAGCATGATGTTGGGGCCAAATAAAAAACACAGACATGTTACAAATTTAGACCACACGGAGCTACTGAACATTATATATATACTAGCAAGATGCTCGTGCGTTGCATGGAACATCAAGATGCATTTATATGAGTAGTTTATCTTGTGAGATAAAAGGATGAACGAGGGAAGGCCTTATTTGCAAATGTGGAGAGGGGTGTGGGTATGTTTTTGCAAAATTGCCATAGTTTCCTTCCTATCCGTCAGATATAAATCAGACGGCCTATATTGTAGGATGGCAGGCACACCATCATCACCAATTCTGTTTTTTATAAGAGTAGAGAGTAGAGATAGAGAGTAGATATATATATATATATCTTGCGTATAAGTAAGCAAGCAGTTGGCCATTCTGTAGCTCAATTAAAGTTTTAGGGAGCATAATGAACTGCAGAGGGATTCATACAAACCTACTACATCAAGCAAGACTCTGCAATCATTAGCCTCGTATAAACTAGATTGTGAGCCTCATGCAGTAATAGTTGGTTAATAGACTTCGAAGCTTCAGGCACACTTTGCCAGAGCAATTAAATGGCAAGGCCTTTAATTATGTCAACTAATAGTTATACAAGTACCCAACATCAGGCATCATTGTTTGGGCATCTCATTAACTAAGGACGAATAAAGCAATTGAAAAGAGCAATTTAACTATGCCTGAAACAAACAAGCAATTGAACTGTTGAGTTGGCAGCATGCATACATGCATGCCTCAATAACATCCATGGCCTAGCTACATTTACTATATAAAGTAACAAGTAATGTAATATTGTTTGCCCCCTATGAAGTATCTCGACTAGTATGTAATCAAGATCCTAGTAATGATAGGGAGGCTAATGATGTGAATATGCGTTCGGTTATGACATTTAGGACATCGACAACTCTACCATAGCAGGAAGCAGTTTCACATTGTTCACTACTATAAGATGTTTTAGATATTTAAAAGTAGACTACATCCGTAATGAGTGAATAGACACATTAAAATGTGTTTACATACATCTGATTTACAAAAAAGTTAGAACATCATATAATAGTGAGCGGAGGGGGTTTTAATCAATGGACAAATGACTGGGTTACAGGTGAAGAACCCTACGCAAGCACAATGTCAGACAAATAGGATGTCCTGGTAACTGTAATACAGTGACTTATTGATGTTGGCTTGAACTACATCGGTATTTCCCCAAAGAGGAAGGGATGATGCAGCACATCAATGGTAGGTATTTACCTCAGTGATAAGACCAAGGTTATCGAACCAGTAGGAGAATCACGCAACACTACGTGAACGGCACCTGCACACAAATAACAAATACTCGCAACCTGACGTGTTAAAGGGGCTGTCAATCCCTTTCGGGCAACGGCGCCAGAGATAGGCAAACGGACGTGAGAGAGTTGTAAATATTTATAGATCGAACGCCAAATAAAATAAAGTGCAGCAAGGTTTGTATTTTTGGTTTAATAGATCTGAAAATAAAAGCAAAGGAAAATAGACCGCAAAGGCAAATATAATAAAGAAGAGACCCGGGGGCTGTAGATTTCACTAGTGGCTTCTCTCGAGAAAATAGCAAATGGTGGGTGAACAAATTACTGTTGGGCAATTGATAGAACTTCAAATACTCATGACGATATCCAGGCAATGATCATTATATAGGCATCACGTCCAAGATTAGTAGACCGACTCCTGCCTGCATCTACTACTATTACTCCACACATCGACCGCTATCCAGCATGCATCTAGTGTATTAAGTTCATGAAAAAACGGAGTAATGCAATAAGAACGACGACATGATGTAGACAAGATCTATTTATGTAGAAATAGACCCCATCGTTTTATCCTTAGTAGCAACGATACATACGTGTCGGTTCCTTTTCTGTCACTTGGATCAAGCACCGTAAGATCAAACCCACTACAAAGCACCTCTTCCCATTGCAAGATAAATAGATCAAGTTAGCCAAACAAAACCCAAATATCAGAGAAGAAATACGAGGCTATAAGTAATCATGCATATAAGTGATCGAAGAAGACTCAAATAACTTTCATGGATAAAAAGATAGATCTGATTATAAACTCAAAGTTCATCGGATCCCAACAAACACACCGCAAAAAGAGTTACATCATATGGATCTCCAAGAGGCCATTGTATTGAGAATCAAACGAGAGAGAGGAAGCCATCTAGCTACTAACTACGGACCCGTAGGTCTACAAAGAACTACTCACGCATCATCGGAGAGGCACCAATGGACATGATGCACCCCTCCGTGATGGTTTCTAGATTGGATCTAATTGTTCTGGAACTTGCGGTGGCTGAAATTGATTTTCGTCGACTCCCCTAGGGTTTCTGGAATATTGGGTATTTATAAAGCAAAGAGTCGGTTTAGGGGGCACCCGAGGTGGGCACAACCCACCTGGGCGCGCCCTGGTGGGTTGTGCTCCCCTCGGAGCACCCCCCAGGTGCTTCTCCGGCCCACTGGATGTCTTACGGTCCAAAAAAATCCACAAAAAGTTTCGCTACGTTTGGACTCCGTTTGGTATTGATTTCCTGCGATGTAAAAAACATGCAAAAAACAGCAACTGGCACTTGGCACTATGTCAATAGGTTAGTATGAAAAATGATATAAAATGACTATAAAATGATTATAAAACATGCAAGAATGATAATATAACAGCATGGAACAATAAAAAATTATAGATACATTGGAGACGTATCTGCATCCCCAAGCTTAATTCATGCTCGTCCTCGAGTAGGTAAATGATAAAAATATAATTTTTGATGTGGAATGCTGCCTAACATGTCATCTCATATTCTTTTCTTTATAGCATGGACATTTGGACTTTTATATGGTTCAAAGCAATAGTCTAGTTTTGACACGAGACTTAAATACTCAAGCTTATCAACAAGCAATCATGTCTTTGAAAATATCAACGCAAAAGTAAGTTATCCCTAGCCCATCATGCTCGATCATTGATCCATTCATGAAACACGCTCGCATATTAGCTACACCCAATGCTCAAGTACGATCATAGTGCCTCCTAGTTGGTGCTTTATAAGAGAAGATGGATACTCAAATTAAAAATAAAAATTGCATAAAGTAAAAGAAAGGCCCTTTGCGGAGGGAAGTAGGGATTTGTAGAGGTGCCCGAGCTCAAAGCGAAAAACTTAGAGATAAAACATTTTGGGAGGCATACTTTTCCCACCAACAAAAACGACTTAGAGTTCCCCACACTTTCCATGCTAGATATATCATAGGCGGTTCCCAAATAGAAATTAAAGTTTATTCCTTTTTCCACCATAGTTTCACTTTCCATGGCTAGCCGAATCCACGGTTGCCCTCGATACCAACACTTTCCAAGGAATTTATTATTTGACAACATAAAGTAAATTCATTTTTCATTTCAGGACTGGGCATCCCTAATACCTTTGCCTTACTCTCGTGCAAGGACAAGTGAATAAACACTCATCGTGACAATAACACATCTAGCATGGAAAATATCGGCCACCCCTCACTGCCTCACGAGCGGTACGAGCACACAAAAGAGAAATTTATTTTGAAAACTAGACATGGCACATGCAAATTTTCTTAGAACGGCAAAAGAATACCGCATATAGGTAGATATAGTGGACTCATGTGGCAAAACTGGTTTAAAGGTTTTTGGATGCACAAGTAGTGATCATACTTAGTGCAAAATGAAGGCTAGCAAAAGATTGAGAAGCGAACAACCAAGAAACGAATAATCTCATAAGCGAGCATTAAGCATAATTAACACCGAATAATGCACTAGTAGGATGTAATTTTATTGCATGACTATTGACTTTCGTGCTTGCATAGGGAATCACAAACCATAACACCAATATTCTTACTAAAGCACAATTACTCATCAACATGGCTCACATATCACATCATCATATCTCAAAACTATTACAAGGAATGAAGTTTATTTTGTCCAGTGATCTTCATGAAAGTTTTTATTATATCCTTCTTGGATATCTATCACTTTGGGACTAATTTTCATGTGTTGCCTTTGATAAGCTCAAACAAATATAAGTGAAGATCATGAGAATAATATTTATTTCTCTCAAATTAGTTTAATTGAAGCAAAAGATAATTTCTTAAATTTTTTACTAACTCTCAAATAAATCTAAGTGAAGCATGAGAGTATTTCTTCAAAAATACTAAAGCACACCATGCTCAAAAAGATGTAAGTGAAGCACTAGAGCAATTCCATAGCTCATAAAGATTTAAGTGAAGCATAGAGAGCAATTCTAACAAGCCATGGCATAATTTGGGCTCTCTCAAATAGGTGTGTCCAGCAAGGATTCATGACTTAGAACCCAAAGCAAAACAAGCAAAGACTCATATTGTCGGGGGTTGGGTGCGACATATGCCAATGGATGGCTTATCATGGTGGTGCGAGTAGAACGTCGCCGGTGCCTGGAAGCGGGATGAGGCGTAGACACGAACGCCGGCGCACTTTACCCAGGTTCAGGGCTCTCCTAGGAGATAACACCCCTAGTCCTGCTCTGAGGGGTCTCCGCATGATCACTAAGGCACTAGTGAATACAATCGTGCTCCTTGAGCTGTATGCTAGAGGTAGACGAAGACAGGCACGCTCTCTCCTTCCTCTAGGTATGAGTCTAGTTCTAACAGGTTGGGAACCCTTTGCATGGGTGCCCTGGGGGTTTATATAGGCCTACCCCCCAGGGGCACATTGGTAATCTAACCGGGTGTAGGACCCGACTGTCAGTGTCTCTGGTCGCCGGCTTCTCCACCGGCTGCTGGGGCCCGCCGCCTGGTGGGCCCCCCCCGACTGGTCTGGTACGGAGCCGACAGGCCGCTCCCTCCGCTCTCGGGTCTTGCCGGCTGCTGATTACTGTAGTCGTGATGCTAATGACGCAGGCTTGGTCAGGGGAGCGTGGGTACAGTCCCGCCGCCTGGTGGGACATCACTGTAGTCACACGTTGTCTCATCTGGTTAATGGTGCATGGGCCCCGAGGGAGGAACATGCCGCCTGCTGGAAGCCGGCCTCCCTCAGGTCCGGCTGGTCTAGCTTCCGCCGTCTTCTGGGCTCTCACTGCCTGGTAGGGCCCGCCGCCTGCAGGCCGTACCGACGGGCCGTCGTGGGAACAGGGCTCGGCCTGTCAGGAATGACGTCAAGGGGGAGTGGCAACAGTGCCGCGCCGTGCGGAGATCTCCGCCTGTACGGGGCACTGTGGCCACGCCCGGCCCTGGATACGGGGGGATGGGCTACACTGTAGCCACACTCGGTCTTATCTTCTTAACAAGGGCACAGAATTTGAGGGCGCCGTGGGCCGACTGCTAGGAGCCGGCCTCTCTGGAGGCCGCCTTCCAGAGCTCGGCCGTCTTCTGGCAGCCGACCATTCGGCCAGCCGGCCATCAGAAGGCGGCGCTTCATCTTGATGCCTTGAGGGGCGCAGCAGCCCCGATGTCTTGAAAGGTTTAGGGACTCGGGTTAGGCTACCCGTGGCCCATTACTCCGATAGTAGTCCCCGAAGCTGGTGAGGCGCCGCGGCCGAGGAGTCGAGGAGCCTTAGCAGTTTCCTTCTCCGGGTGCTTTGGGTGGTAGCTTCATCCGACTCCTGCCATGCCGCCCGGTGGGAGTCGGCCTCATCCAGTCGGGCTCGTCCAAAACTTCGAACGCAACGACGGGAACTAGGTGGCGTGCTAGTTAAGCTTCCAGGCCCACCGCCCGCGCGGGCATGCCATGTGGCGTCGAACAGCCGGGCCAGCCTGCCAGCCCACGCGCGCGATGGGACGCGACAGCAGGCTGGGCCCGCCACTACCGGGCCTCGGTGCGCAAGCGGATCCGCTGCGGCCGAGGCGGCCGGTTGAGCTTCTTCGTGGAGTTACTGCACGCGGGGACGTGGGGTCGTGGGCACAGTTAATCCCATGATCCCACGCCCCGCCCCCTCGGTTTCATAGCCCACGGGCTATAAGTAGGGGGAGGAGGGGAAGCGGCGGAGCACGCGTGCCCTCCTGCCCCATTCTCATCTCCTTCTTCCTCCTCTCGCCGCAGCACTCCCGAGCCATGCCGGAGCGCCGCCGCTGCTCATCTTCGTCGAGCTCCTTCATCCCGAGCCCACTTGGCCCCGCACCAATCCTCCGCTCCCCCGCCGCGCCATTCACCTCGTCGAGCTCTCCATGGCGGCGAGCGGGGAAGAGACTGGGACGGGTCGAACGTCAACGAGGACCACATCGCCTTTCTTCGCGACATGCGGCGCCTTCCCGGCATGGGTTTCGTGAAGGCGCGCGTGCCTCCTGCGTAGGAGATTTCGCCGGCACCGGGGGAGAACGAGCGGGTCGTCTTCCGCTCCCACTTCATCCGTGGCTTGGGCCTGCCGGCGAGCGGCTTCTTCCGCTCGTTCGTCGAGTTCTACCGTCTCCAAGCGCATCACATCACGCCCAACACCGTGATGCTTCTGTCTGCCTTCGTCACAATGTCCGAAGGCTACCTCGGCATCCTCCCCACCATCGAGTTGTGGGGAGCGTTCTTCTACACCAAACTAGGCACCTCCGTCCGGGAGGTGGCAGCCCAGTGCGGCGCCTTCATTGCGGTGCGCCGTCCGTCTCCCAGGAACGCCTTCCCCACTATCAAGCTGCCACAGTCAGTCAAGATGTGGCAGCAATCTTCTACGTGGAGAATGTCGACCCGACCGACGACTTCCTCAACGTGCCAGCCTATGAAGCCGGCCCACTGGCTGAGCCCCGGCTAACTGGGGCTACAAGCCAAAGCCTGTGTCAGCAGACGGCGTCGCCGCCGTCAACCGACTCCAGGAGCTGACCAAAGCTGAAGGCCTCAAGGCGTCTGACTTGCTGGTCGCCTTCGTCATGCGCCAGGTTCTCCCGCTCCGAGGCCGGCCGCACTTGATCAGTCGGATGAGCGGGCATCATGACCCGTGCCGTCTAAGTACCAAGGAGATGCCGGCTGCCGAGGTGGCGAACTTGGTGAATGAGATCTCCGACCTCAAGCTGGAGGGGTCCTGGCGGTTCGGCAAGCAGCCGTACTCCCGCGCGGACCCGCCGCCAGCCGTAAGTTCTTCAATCTTTCCCTTCTTCAATACTTTGTCTTGATTCCGTCTTGCGGTCTTGAATAGTCGGCCTCTTGCCCTTTCAAATAGATCTTCATGTCTGAAGCGACAGCCGCCATCGTGGGGGCGGGTGGCCCCTACAAACCGGACCGAGCTGTGAGCGACATGGACGACCCCGACCTGGGGGCGGCCGCCTTGGAGGACGACGCCACAGGTGGCGTCTACGGAGCTGGCGGCTCCGAAGAAGGCGGCATCGAGACTTGGCCTGACGATAACGATGAGGAAGACGAGCCGCACCCTGTATGAGGCGCCGGCAGAGCGGACTCAGGACCCTCCGCCGAACCGACTGCTCGAGGCGGCACGCGAACGCGCAAACAGGGCGCCGCCTTGTTCGGCAGCGCTCCAAAGAAGGCCAAGAATTCGACCGCCGCGACCAGGCGGAAGGAGGCCGCCGTGAAGGCGGCCAAATTTCAAAAGCTCCCGAAGGCGCCTCCCATGGTGTCGGTGTGAGTATCTTTCTTTTGCTTTCCTTCCTTTCTTGTTAATTCTTTCTGAGCTTCCTTTATTCGCTTTACTTTTCTTGACTTAGGGCCCCGCTCTCTCTTGAGAAGTCGGCCGCCGCCTCCGTCATTGGGTCGGCGCAGACCTCAACCACCATCCGGCGAATTGATCCGGCCGCCGACCTCCAGGAGGCACAGGAGCGAAACGCGCGGGAGGTGCGCGAGGAGCGGGAAGCCGCCCGCCTGGAGAAGGCGGAGGCGGACAAGGCGGAGGCCGCCGCGTTGAAGAAGTTGGCGGAGGCTGAAGCCGATGCCGCGGCGAAGAAGCGGCTTGAAGAAACTGCGTGCCGCCAGGAGCCGCTGTTCGTCACTCCCTTGAACTCCGCGCCACCACCACCAGAGTTCGTGGCGCCGACTGGGGGAGCCGGCGACGAGCACCCGATCATGGAGAGGGATGGCGGTGATGTCGTCATGCGGGAATGGCCGTGCCTTCGCCGCCACCATCTGGAGAGGCGTGAGACAAGTAGCCGACAAACCCGCCGGTGCCGCCAGCCGGAGACGAGATGGTGACGGGCCCGACTCCCGAGGTCCGCACACCATCGCGCCGCCGGTTTGCAAAGGCGGCTTCGGCACCACGTCCGCTGGACACCGGTGCCGCGAGCTCTTCGATCCAGGACACGGAGGCGTCCAGCGCCGCGCCCGCTGATTGGGTGTGGGGAGGCGGAACGGGCCCTTTGAATCGGGCGATCCTAGACGTCCAGGCCAAGCTCCGGGCCGAGGCCGACGCTCTCAAGCATTGCAACACGTCGTTCTTGGACTCGCGAGCGGCCATCCGGGTATGTTTCTTCTTTATTTCTGATTCTTGTGCTTCTCTGTGGGGGCGCGCCAGCGCACCCACTGGGTGTAGTCCCCGAGTTTCGGGCCGGCTGCTGAGCAGGCGGCTCAGAACTTTTAATTGGTGAGCTCCGAGTGCTGACTTTATCTGATATCTCCATCGTAGGATTATCATAACCTTCACGTGGCCGCCTTCAACTCCAACGTCCAGGAGCTGGATCAGCGGACCGCCGACTTGTCAGAAAGCCGGAGTAAGTGTTTGTCCTCTTTCTCTGCGGGGGCGCGCTAGCGCACCCGCGGGCTGTAGTCCCCGAGATTCGGGCCGACTGCTGAGCAGTCGGGCCGGATCTCCCCGGGAACTGCTCTTTCTCTTTGTTGATATTGATAACTTTCTTCTCCGCGGGGGCGCGATAGCGCGCCCGCGGGCTGTAGTCCCCGAGATTTGGGCCGACTGTTGAGCAGTCGGGCCGGATCTCCCCGGTGCCTGTACTTCTTCTCTGTTGGTTGCTGATGTCTTTTTCTTTCTCTGTTCTTGTAGAGGCCAACGCTACCTTGCGGCAGCAGCTGGGCGAAGCCAACACCGCATTGTGCACCAAGCAGGCGGAGTGCAACGAGCTGGGCCAGGAGCGTGACCGGCTGGTCAAGCAGCTGGAGGAGCAGGCGGAGCTTCTCAAGAAGGCCCAGAGGGAGGCGGAGGTCAAGGAGTCCAACCTCCTTGCCGAGTTCGAGACCAAACACTCCGCCTGGACCGACAAGGAGGCATTTCTGACTGCCGGCTTCGGCCAGATTGAAGACATGGTTGACATGAGCTTCTTCTTTTCTTCTTTCTTTGGGTTGCTGTCAGCCGATCGGGCCGGCTTCTGACTTCTAGCTCTTTGCTTTCTGATTGAGCAGACTTCTTCCCTGGTCATTCTAGCGCTGCCAATCAGGCCATTGAGGCTGGTCGCGAGGAGCGGAGGGCGGGAGGTGCGCAGATTGCTGCCGACGCCCCTCGGACCCTCAGCGAACAGCTTCTCAGCATTCAGACCCGTCTTTGACCGGCTCATCGGATACTGCGCCGTCTTTAGCGCGTCGGGGCACATGCCATCTCCGCCTTGTGGCCAGACATGCCGGCTCCGCGCACTCCCAGTCGGACTGCCGACTGGCTTGAGGTGGTGGCCGGCCGTCTTGAGGCCTGGAAGGGCTCCTCGGCCGGGGCCGGAGCACGCCGGACCTTGGAGTTCGTCAAGGCATGGTACCCTGGGCTAAACTTAGCCCAGTTGGCCACGTTTCGGTAGGAGGCTCGGGAGGAGCTGGTGGTGGTGGAGGAGGATCTTGTCAAGCGTGCCGCGGCGATCGCCGAGTATACCAACACCAGCATCTTCATCCCGGAGCTGACCGAGACCGGCGCCGCGGCGCCGCCGGAGTGGTTCAGACTGAACCCGGAGGATGGCGAAGACTCGGCCGAAGTGATCGACTCCAGCGACGAGGGAGAAGACGAGGAGGACGAGGAAAGTGAAGGGGAGGCGCCAGAGGTTGAAGCGGACGGCCAGCCCCAGCTTGACCGCGCCTCCAGCAACGAGCCAGGCCCGAGCGAGCCGGCTGCTGCTGAAGGCGACCAAGCGGAGACTGACCAGCCGGCCGCTCCACCGACCGGCACCACCGACTCCACCGTTCCGCCAAACCCGTCTGCTGCTCCCTAGGCTGCCAATTTACCTTGTGTTTTTACCTGCTTATCAGTCTTGACAAATTTTGTTAAATTCGCACAATTCCACCTGCGGGGTGTACTTCAAACTCTATTGAATGCGGATCAAGACCCTTTTGATATGTAAATATTTTTGTCGAGTTCTATCTTTCCTTGCTTTTTGCTCCTTGGCTTTTTTCCTTTGCGGCCCTCCCTCATTTGCCGTCTTGCCAGCTGATCAGCCGCTCTACGGACTGTGGCTGGGTCAAGTACTTAGCCACTTTTGGGAAGGCAAGTACTAGCTGATTAGAGCGTTTTAGCAAGTTAAGTAGGAAACGGCCGGCCGGCTGCTCAGCAGCCGGTCGGCGAGGCGGGAAGCCGGCTTGAACTATGTGCATGCTTTGAGTCCTTAGCCATTTTTCATGCGGACACCCTTTCTGCCTTAACTACTGCCCACCAGGCAGTCGCTCTGCGAGCTGTGGCTTTTGGCAGGAGAAAGCTTAAGTGCCAACACATTACTTGTCCGGCTGCAGGAAGCATTTACATAGTACAAGGCGGTGAGTCCCCAGGTGGACTGGTCGAACCCGGTGCCAGGCGGACTAAAGGAATAACACATTTATAGGCGTAATACTTATCGTATAGATAAAAGAGGGCAGTCCTCGAGCTCTCCTCGGGGGACCCGGAGTCTTCATGCTTAATACAAAAAGGTAGCGTGGTACATAGTGCATCAATTGTAAAATCTTCGGAGGAGATTTGCATTCCATGGCCGCTCCGTCTCCTTGCCGGAGTCGTCTCTCTTGCGTGCTTGGTGCTTCTGAGCATCGATCAGGTAGTAGGAGTCATTGCCCAAAACCTTGCTTATGATGAAGGGGCCTTCCCAAGGTGCCAAGAGCTTGTGCTGGCCGGTTGTTCGCTGGATCAGCCGGAGCACAAGGTCTCCCTCTTGGAAGGATCTCGGCTTGACCTTCCGGTTGTAGTATCGGCGCAGGCTCTGCTGGTAGATGCTGGACCGGCTGAGTGCCAACAGCTGGCCCTCTTCCAGCAGATCAACGCCGTCTACTCGTGCTTCTTTGGCCTCCTCTTCGGTGTACATGGTGACTCGGGGGCAGTCAAATTCTATGTCCGTCGGGATGACGGCTTCGGCACCGTAGACGAGGAAGAAAGGCGTGAAGCCGGTTGACTTGTTCGGAGTTGTGCGCAGACTCCAGAGGACGATCGGCAGCTCGTTGAGCCAATAGCCAGCCGAACGCTCCAGAGGCTCGACCAGTCGGGGCTTGATGCCGAATAAAATGAGGCCGTTTGCTCGCTCGACCTGGCCGTTTGACTGTGGATGGGCAACGGATGCTAAGTCCAGTCGGATGCCGTACGTCGCGCAGAAACGAGTCAGGGTGCCTTTGGCAAAGTTTGTGCCGTTGTCGGTGATGATGTTGTGTGGTATGCCATACCGGATGGTGATGTCAGAGATGAAAGTCACAGCAGTCGGACCATTCAACTTCTTAATCGGCTTTGCCTCTATCCACTTGGTGAACTTGTCCACCGCGACAAGCAAATGAGTCATGCCGCCACGTGCTGTCTTGAATGGTCCCACCATGTCCAGGCCCCAGACAGCAAAGGGCCAGGCAATGGGGATAGTCTTAAGTGCAGAAGCCGGCAGATGTGGCTTCGAGCGGAACTTCTGGCACCCTTTGCATTTCTAGACCAAGTCTTTGGCATCTTCTAGAGCAGTCGGCCAGAAAAAACTGTGGCGGAAAGCTTTGGCAACGAGTGCTCTTGAAGCCGCGTGGTGACCACACTTGCCTTGATGGATATCTTTGAGGATTGCTTGGCCTTTCTCCGGCTCCACGCAGCGCTGGTAAACACCAGTGACGCTGCGCCTCACAAGTTCTCTGTTGACGATGGTGTATGCTGCTGCCCGGCGTTGCACTTGTCGGGCCGAGATCTCGTCAGTCGGCAGCTCTTTGTTCACCAAAAAGTTGAGGATGGGCTGAGCCCAGGAAGGTGCTGCAATTTCTTCGACTGCTAGGACTGCTACTTGCACAAGGGTGGTTGGGCCGGGAGGCGGTGGGTTGGAGTCGGCCGCTGCTTGCTGAGTCGATGAAGTCCCGGCCGACTGCCGCAGTCCCCGGGCCGGGTTCTGAAGTTCCTTGGTCGGGTGCGACTGCTGCAGTCCCCGAGCCGCCTGCCAAAGTTCCCGCGCCGGCTGCTGGGGTTCTCAAGTCGGATCCGACTGCTTCAGGAGGAGCCGACACGAAGATGGAGTCTGATTCTGGTGACGGCTTGACAGACAGCTTGAGGAGGCGTTGCAGGGCGACGCCGGCTGGTATTGCTTGTCGGGTGGAGCTGATTCGTGCCAAGGCATCTGCTTGCTCATTGTCATTTCTTGGCACGTGGAGGAACTCGCACCCTTCAAAGTATCCACTGAGTTGCTGGACGAGGAAGCGGTAGCTGGCCATATTTGCATCCTTGGCGTTCCAGTCACCAGACAACTGCTGGACCACCAAGTCGGAGTCTCCATAGCACAGGATCCGGCGAATGCCAAGTTCCTTGGCAAGCCGGAGCCCGCGTATGAGCGCTTCGTATTCAGCTACGTTGTTGGAGGTGGCAAAGTGAATTTGCAGCACATATCTGAGCTTGTCGCCTTTGGGAGAGGTGAGGACAATGTCGGCTCCCAAACCAGTGCGCATCTTGGAACCATCAAAATGCATTCACCAATGGGTGGAGTCGGGCGCTGGCGGCAGGTACTGGGTCTCGGCCCAGTCGACGAGGAAGTCAGCCAGTGCTTGGGACTTGATGGCGGTGCGAGGCTGGTAATAGATGGTGTAGGGGGCCAAATCTATGGCCCATTTGGCCACTCGGCCTGAAGCATCCCGGCTTCCGATGATCTCGGCAAGCGGAGCAGTGCAGACAACAGTGATTGGGTGCTCTTGAAAATATGGCTTCAGCTTCTTGGCGGCAAAATGCACGCCGTAGCACATCTTCTGATAGTGGGGGTAGTTATGCTTGGAGGCGGACAACACTTCACTCAGGTAATACACCGGCCTCTGGACTGGTAGTGCTTTGCCTTCTTCCTTGCGCTCCACAACTATGACTGTGCTGACCACCCGGCTGGTGGCGGCGATGTAGAGAAACATGGGCTCCTTAGGAGTCGGAGCCGCCAGGACAGGCGGAGTGGTCAACATCTTCTTGAGCTGGAGAAAAGCTTCATCCGCCTTGTCGTTCCACTCGAAAAAGTGGTCTTCTTCATGAGCTGGTACAAGGGAAGGGCCTTCTCGCCCAGCCGACTGATGAAACGGCTGGTGGATGCCAAGCAGCTGGTGAATTTCTGCACGTCCAGCAGTCGGGTGGGCACCTCCATCCTCTCGATGGCCTTGATCTTCACGGGGTTGCACTCTATGCCGTGCTCCGAGACCAGGAAGCTAAGAAGCTGGCCGGCTGGTACTCCAAAGACGCATTTCTCCGGGTTGAGCTTGATTTGAAATCGGCGCAAGTTCTCAAAGGTTTCCTTGAGGTCTTCTAGCAGCGTGCCACACTTCTCTGTCTTCACCACAACGTCGTCCACATAGACATGGGCGTTCCTGCCGAGTTGTTTGAGGAGACACTTCTGCATGCAACATTGAAACGTGGCGCCGGCATTCCTCAAGCCGAACATCATGGTCAAGTAACAGAAGGCTCCAAATGGTGTGATGAAGGCGGTCTTTAGCCTGTCGGCCGGGTTCCGCTTGATCTGATGATACCCTGAGTATGCATCCAAAAAACTCAACAGCTCGCATCCGGCTGTGGAGTCTATCACTTGGTCAATTCTTGGCAAAGCAAATGGGTCTTTGGGGCAAGCTTTGTTGAGGCTGGTATAATCAATACACATGCGCCACTGCTTATTCTTCTTCAGCACAAGGACCGGGTTGGCCAACCACTCTGGAAAGAACACTTCCATGATGAAGCCGGTTGCTAGAAGCCGGGCTATCTCTTCTCCAATGACTCTTCTCTTCTCTTCTGACAGGCGGTGCAAGGGCTGCCTGACTGGCTTGGCATCAGGTCGGACATGCAATTTGTGCTCGGCGAAATCCGTCGGAACACCCGGCATGTCCTTGGGAGACCATGCAAAGATGTCCCGATTCTCACGGAGGAAATCGACGAGCTCGCTTTCCTATTTGCTGTCAAGGTTTGTACCTACGACAGCGTGCCTTTCCGGGTGCTCCGGGTCCAAGGGTATCTTCTTTGTTTCCTTCGCTGGCTTGAACAAGTCCTCAGCTTCCGACTCCTTGGGGTTGGGTGACATTTCTGGCTGCTTGCTTGCCATTGCCACAACCCGGTCAAGGAGCCGTTTCTCAGCCGCGATCATGAGGGACTCGGCTAGCCGGCTGCTGTCTGCTGCGCAGGCGAACGACTTCTTGTAGTCCCCTGCTATGGTCAGGATTCCCTTGGAGCTCGGCATCTTCATCTTGAGGTAAGCATAGTGGGGGACCACCATGAACTTGGCCAGAGCAGGTCGGCCGAGTAGAGCATGGTAGGGGCTCTCAAGGTCCACCACTTCAAACCAGACTGGCTCTCAGCGGAGGTGATCTTTGTCCCCAAAGAGGACATCTATTTGAGTCTTGCCGATTGGTGAGCAGGAAAGGCTAGGAACTATGCCATGGAATACAGTCCGGCTGGGCTGAAGCTGCCTCTGTTTGATTCCTAACTTCTCCATAGTATCTCGGTACAGGATATTGATGCTGCTGCCGCCATCTATCAGGACTCGAGAGAAACGAGCAGCCCGCCTCTCTGTTGCGAAGGTGGCATCTAAGACCAAAGCATAGGAACCAGGAGAGGGCATCACCTCTGGGTGGTCAGCTCTGCTCAAACTGATAGGCTTCTCTGACCAATGCATGAACTCGGGGGTCTCTGATGCTACTGCATTTACTTCTTGTTGTCGTTGCCATCTGCTGTGCTTATCGTCGGCCACGCTGGTGAACATGACATAAGATCCATGCTCTTCGGGATACTCGTCTTGTATGGCACCAACTGGCCGAACCGCTGGCTGATGGGGAGGAGGAGGAGGCGGCGGCCCAGCAGGCGGAGGAGGCAGGAGTCCGTCACCCTTGGCGATCCTGGTGAGCCAGTGGAATTTCCGAGTGGTGTGGTTGGATGGCTTCGCGCCGCTATGAAACTTGCAGGGTGCATCAAGAGTGTGCTCGTATGAGAAAGCGGGCAGCCAATTGGGCTTGCCGCCCTTCTGGCGCTTGGGCGGTGGCTGCCCTTCTGGCTGCTGGTCTTCGACTGTCGCCACCTGCCGACTTATGGAAGCCGGCTGCGTGGCCTTGCGCTTGTTATCGTTTGGCTGCTGACGCCGACTGGTATCACCAGCCGGGGTCCGAGGAGCTGGAGGAGCCACATTGCCAGATGCATCAACTTGGATCTCCGCCTTCATGGAGGAATTGGCCGTGGCGTACTTGTCCGCTATGATCAGCAGTTCGTCAAGGGTCGCCGGCTCATCGCAGAGAAGCTGGTGCTTGATGAGGGTGCCTTCTCGGCACCCGGCGGTGAAGTACTCGATGGCCTGCACCTCGTGCACGCCTTCGCAAGAGTTGCGCAGCTCGGCCCAGCGCGTGAGGTAGTCGCGAGTCGACTCGTTGGGGCCTTGGATGCACAAGGAGAGCTGGCGAGGCTTGGGCGGCCGCTTGTACGTGCTGGTGAAGTTGCGGATGAAGGCTTCAGTGAAATCAACCCAGCTGTTGATGCTGCGGGGCTTCAGGCTGTTCAGCCATGTCCGTGCCGTGCCCTGGAGCATGAGCGGAACGTACTTCACGGCAACACGCTTGTTGCCGTTTGCAATGCTATCGGCCGTGGAGTAGTCGACCAGCCAGTCCTCCGGCTTCATGGAGCCGGTGTACTTGGGCATATCTCTCGGGAGAGTGAACCCTTTGGGGAAGGGCTCATCTCGGATGCGGGGGCCAAAACAGGGCGGACCCAGCTCATCTTCTTCTTCTAGCGCCAAGGATCGGTTGAGGCGGTCGATCCGGTGGCGGGCATCATTCTCTCTGACTCCTTCCCGACGGCCAAGGCAGTCGCCGAGTGTCGGGTGCTCAACAGGCGGCGGGGAAATGCGCCTCTCCCTGCGGGGGGAGGGGGGGAGGAGGCGGACAGTCATCCCGTCGTTCCACTGTTCTTGGGCGGCCGTCTTGGTCGCGCTCGATGGTGATGCGAGTTCGGCTGCGACTGGCAGCTGGCTCCTTGTCTCTTCTTCCGCGGACGCCACCAGTCGGCGTCCGGGATGTCGCGCCTTGGTCTCGGTGGGGAGGCGGGTCGTCATTCGCCGGTTGGGCGCTTCAGTGCGCCAATCGGCCTCGTGCTGCTCAGCAGCCGCGTCAAGGAGCCACTGGACGCGCTCCGCCATGTGGCGACGCTCTTCACCCTCGAACTTGTCCAACTCATATATTCTCCGCGATGTGGCGTAGACGGGGCGATCTGCCCCGAACAGGCTGGCTATGGCCACGCCGCGCTGCTGGACCGTGCCGATGCGGCTAGGCCCGCCAAGAGCCGGCGTGCCACCTACAGCGCGGTCCATCTCATGCTGGTAAGCCTCCGATAGGCGTCTCATGCTGGCCAGCCTCTTGGCGCTCTCGACGAGCTGGACGCGGCGTGCTTCCAACGTCTCGGCGTCGGCATCTTCTGTAATAGGCGCGGTCAGGTCTTGCAACGCCGCCTCGAGCGGGTCTCGCGCTCCTCCGTCGGAGTGCTCGCCATGGCTGATGACAAGCACCTCCGTTACGGTGCTTCCGCCGCTATCCGTGCGAGGGAACAGCTCGTCGTAGACCACCACGTTGGTGGGGAACACGTCGAGCGATGCTGTGTCAGAGTCGACAAGCATCGGGTCGGTGGAGCCAACTAACTCCAAGTCTACAGCAGGCTCGCTGGCGACGTGGAGCTGATCGAGGAGGCTGACGAGGCAACTCTCGGGGCCTTCTGTGCCCGCGTCAGACGCGGGCTCGTCGAAGAGGAAATCTCGCCAACAAGATCGGCGAGGCATCTCGCCGCACAGGCGAGCTCCGCACCGTGCAGCGCGTCGGCGTAGACGCCATCTGGCGTGCCGGGCTGGCTGCGCTCACCAGGGAGGAACAGGGTTCCCGTCCAGAGCAGGTCTCCGGACGACGGTGCACCTCGCCCCACGGTGGGCGCCAAATATCGGGGGTTGCGTGTGACATATGCCAATGGATGGCTTATCATGGTGGGAGCGAGTAGAACGTCATCGGTGCCTGGAAGCGGGATGAGGCGTAGACATGAACGCCGGTGCACTTTACCCAGGTTCGGGGCTCTCCTAGGAGATAACACCCCTAGTCCTGCTCTGCGGGGTCTCCGCATGATCACTAAGGCACTAGTGAATACAATTGTGCTCCTTGAGCCGTATGCTAGAGGTAGAAGAAGGCAGGCACACTCTCTCCTTCCTGTAGGTATGAGTCTAGTTCTAACAGGTTGGGAACCCTTTGCATGGGTGCCCTGGGGGGTTTATATAGGCCTACCCCAGGGGTATATTGGTAATCTAGCCGGGTGTAGGACCCGGCTGTTAGTGTCTCTGGTCGCCGGCTTCTCCGCCGGCTGCTGGGGCCCGCCACCTGGTGGGCCCCGCCGACTGGTCTGGTACAGAGCTGACAGGCCGCTCCCGCCACTCGCGGGTCTTGCCGGCTGCTGATTACTTTAGCCGTGATGCTAATGACGCAGGCTTGGTCAGGGGAGCGTGGCTATAGTCCTGCCGCCTGGTGGGAGATCACTGTAGCAACACATTGTCTCATCTGGTTAATGGTGCACGGGCCCCGAGGGAGGAACAGGCCGCCTGCTGGAAGCCGGCCTCCCTCAGGTCCGGCTGGTCTAGCTTCCGCCGTCTTCCGGGCTCTCACTGCCTGGTAGGGCCCGCCGCCTGCAGGCCGTACCAACAGGCCGTCGTGGGAACAGGGCTCCGCCTGTCAGGAATGACGTCAAGGGGGGAGTGGCAATAGTGCCGCGCTGTGCGGAGATCTCCGCCTGTACGGGGCACTATGGCCACGCCCGGCCCTGGATACGGGGGGGGGGGGGGGATGGGCTACACTGTAGCCACACTCGGTCTTGTCTTCTTAACGAGGGTGCAGACTTTGAGGGCGCCGTGGGCCGACTGCTAGGAGCCGGCCTCTCTGGAGGCTGCCTTCCGGAGCTCGGCCGTCTTTTGGCAGCCGGCCGTTCGGCCAGCCGGCCATCAGAAGGCGGCGCTTCATCTTGATGCCTTGAGGGGCGCAGCAGCCCTGATGTCTTGAAAGGTTCAGGGACTCGGGTTAGTCTACCCGTGGCCCATTACTTTGACACATATCATACAAGACACTCCAAGCAAAACTCATAGTATGTGACGAATAAAAATATAGCTTTGAGTAAAATACCGATGGTCGTTAGAAGAAAGAGGGGATGCCACTCGGGGCATCCCCAAGCTTAGTTGCTTGCTTCTCTTTAGATAATAGGTTGGGATGCCATGGGCATCCCCTTGCTTAGGCTCTTCTTACTCCTTATTCCTTCATCCATCATAACATCACCCAAAACTTGAAAACTTCAATCACACAAAACTCAACAAAACCTTTGTGAGATCCGTTAGTATAAGAAAGCAAATCACTACTATAAGTACTATTGCAAACAAATTCATATTTTATTCTTGCATTATATCTACTGTATTCCAATTGTTCACTGGCAAAAACTCATCAAAGGAAACCATAGAATCATCAAAACAAGCATACAAAGCAAAGAAAACAGAATCTGTCAAAAACAGAACAGTCTGTAGCAATCTGAAAACTTCGAATACTTCTGTGACTCCAAAAATTCTGAAAAAATAGGACAACCTAAGAAATTTGTATATCAATCTTATGTAAAAAATTCAGAGCAAAAGCACGTTTCTGTGATTTTTAAAATTATTTTTTGGAGCGCAAAAGTTTCTGTTTTTCAACAAGATCAAATCAACTATAACCCAAGAAGGTCTTGAAGGCTTTGATTGGCACAAACACTAATTAAAACACAAAAAACACAATCATAACAGTAGCATAATTGTGAAAACACTCAAGAACAGAAAGCAAAAAAAAAATTATTCATTGGGTTGCCTCCCAACAAGCGCTATTGTTTTACGCTCTAGCTAGGCATAATTTTATTGATGCTCACATGAAAGATAATAATTGAAACGCAAAGAGAGCATCATAAAACATATGACAAGCACATTTAAGTCTAACATACTATGAATAGGAATTTTATAAGCAAACAAATTATCAAGATAAGAAATATCTAGCATATGCAAAGGAGAGGAATAAAACATTGACAATCTCAACATAACGAGAGGTAATTTAGTAACATGAAAATTTCAACCATATTTTCCTCTCTCATAATAATTCCATGTGGGATCATAATCAAATTCAACAATATAACCATCACATAAAATATTCTCTTCATGATCCAAATGCATGCAAATTTGACACTCTTCCAAAATAGTGGGATTAGCATCAAATAAAGTCATGACCTCTCCAAGCCCACTTGTATCAAAATTTTTACAAGATTGAACATTCCCCAAATATGTGGGATTATTTTCACCTGAAGTTGACACTCTTCCAAACCCACTTTCAATGCTATTACAATTTTTTTATCAATAACATATTCATCATGAGGCTCAAATAAATTTTCAAGATCATAAGAATCATTATCACCCCAATCATGATCATTGCAATAAGTAGTGGACATAACATAACAATCATCCCTAAGCTTGGGGGTTTGCATATCACTAACACAATTGATATTAATAGAATTTATAATAACATCATTGCAGTCATGCTTTTCGTTCAAGGAGCTATCATGAATCGCTTTATAAATTCCTTCGTGGAACACTTCATCACAATTTTCAGATTCATAAATCTCAAGCAAAACTTCATAGAGATAATCTAGTGAACTCAATTCACTAGCAATTGGTTCATCATAATTGGATCTTTTGAAAAGATTAGCAAGTGGATGAGGATCCACATCAATAGATTTTTAGCTAGCAAATATGCAAGCAAATAGAAGGCACATGGTAACACAAGTAGAGATATTAAACAAGAGATCTGACGAGAAAAAGGCAAACGAAAAAGAGGGCCAATAAAATGGCAAATTTTTGTGAAGTGGGGGAGAGGAAAACGAGAGGCAAATGGCGAATAATGTAAATTGCGAGGAGATGAGATTTCTGATTAGGAACCTGGTAGATGTTGATGATGTCTCCCCGGCAACGGCGCCAGAAATTGGCGAGTTGACGGGAGACTATCTTGACGTGATCCTCCCCGGCAACGGCGCCAGAAATTCCTTTTGATGTTGGCTTGAACTATGTCGGCATTTCCCCAAAGAGGAAGGGATGATGCAGCACAACATCGGTAGGTATTTCCCTCAGTGATGAGACCAAGGTTATCGAACCAGTAGGAGAATCACGCAACCCTATGTGAACGACACCTGCACACAAATAACAAATACTCGCAACCCGACGTGTTAAAGGGGTTGTCAATCCCTTTCAGGCAACGGCGCCAGAGATAGGCAAACGGACGTGAGAGAGTTGTAAATATTGATAGATCGAACACCAAATAAAATAAAGTGCAACAAGGTTTGTATTTTTGGTTTAATAGATCTGAAAATAAAAGCAAACGAAAATAGATAGCAAAGGCAAATATAATAAAGAAGAGACCCGGGGGGCATAGATTTCACTAGTGGCTTCTCTCGAGAAAAATAGCAAACGGTGGGTGAACAAATTACTGTTGGGCAATTGATAGAACTTCAAATAATCTTGACGATATCCAGGCAATGATCATTGTACAAGCATCACGTCCAGGATTAGTAGACCGACTCCTGCCTGCATCTACTACTATTACTCCACACATCGACCGCTATCCAGCATGCATCTAGTGTATTAAGTTCATGGAAAAAGGGAGTAATGCAATAAGAACGATGACATGATGTAGACAAGATCTATTTATGTAGAAATAGACCCCATCGTTTTATCCTTAGTAGCAACGATACATACGTGTCGGTTCCCTTTCTATCACTGGGATCCCTTTCTATCACTGGGATCAAGCACCGTAAGATCAACCCACTACAAAGCACCTCTTCCCATTGCAAGATAAATAGATCAAGTTGGCCAAAAAAACCCAAATATCAGAAAAGAAATACGAGGATATAAGTAATCATGCATATAAGAGATCGAAGAAGACTCAAATAACTTTCATGTATAAAAAGATAGATCTGATCATAAACTCAAAGTTCATTGGATCCCGACAAACACACCGCAAAAAGAGTTACGTCATATGGATCTCCAAGCGACCATTGTATTGAGAATCAAACGAGAGAGAGGAAGCCATCTAGCTACTAACTACGGACCCGTAGGTCTATAAAGAACTACTCACGCATCATCGGAGAGGCACCAATGGACATGGTGCACCCCTCCGTGATGGTGTCTAGATTGGATCTGGTGGTTCTGGAACTTGCGGTGGATGGAATTGATTTTCATCGACTCCCCTAGGGTTTCTGTAATATTGGGGTATTTATAGTGCAAAGAGTCGGTTCAGGGGGCACCCGAGGTGGGAACAACCCACCTGGGCGCGCCTGGGCCTCCAGGCCCGCCCTGGTGGGTTGTGCTCCCCTCGGAGCACCCCCGAGGTGCTTCTCCGGCCCACTGGATGTCTTCTGGTCCAAAAAAATCCGCAAAAAGTTTTGCTGCATTTGGACTCCATTTGATATTGATTCCTGCAATGTAAAAAACATGCAAAAAACAACAACTGGCACTTGGCACTATGTTAGGTTTGTACCAAAAAATGATATAAAATGACTATAAAATGATTATAAAACATCCAAGAATGATAATATAATAGCATGGAACAATAAAAAATTATAGATACATTGGAGACGTATCACTTACCATATCTGGTTGAACAGGCTCAGCGCTCCTCCTCCTTCCTAATATCTTGTACTTGGAAATCCGTAATCTTATCTTCATTGCACCCCCTCTGCAAGGCGACACAAACTAGTTACTGGTCTACTTGGAAGATAAATATGCATACTTTCCAGTCTGTGAACAACACAAAAGGATGAGTTTATAACAAAACAACACCACATAATGAAACATGCCACATCTCTTGCACACAATGAAATGAGCATTTACTATGTGTGCACTGTGTAAAAACTAGGCATACCTTCAAACTGGACCTCCAGGTACTCTTGGAGAGCCTACTTTAGTGTGCGGCCAAACCTTTATGTCAAGCTCTGTTAGGTCAAGAACAACAAGTAATCAAAGCACACAGTCCTACTATGGTTGGCTGATACAAACAAGCATGAACATATGTGTGGGCAAATCTTGCACAACACTGAATTACATATCAAGAAAAGAAGCATAGAAGGAGGCTTAAAGACCATCACTTGACTGACCAGATTTAAGGGGCATTTAAACATCATGTGCAAGGTATGAACTAACATAAACATTGCATATTTCAGATTCTACAATGAAATGCACATGTATTAGGTTATGCCATGTATGACGCCTAAATGTACACTATAGCAAGCAGGAGTGATTCATCATTGCACGCATAATTGAATTACAGGTTAAGGACCAGTTCTATTCCGACTTTCCATAGCTTATTGTCAAAATAAGCCATAAAAGATGTAAAGAAGTCATTTTTGAGTTATGGGCTTGGGCTTAACTTATTTCGCTTTGGGGGGGGGGGTGCTTCGGGTCGGAGCTCACTAAAAATTGAAGGGAAGGGGAATAGCAAAATGACTCTGTTGTCTACCTATATTACACTCAAAATGCCACTACTCATGCCCGCGTCACACCTGACCCTCAAGTAAAAACAAACATGCAAGCGTTCATTGCCCTGCCCGCTTGCATCTCATCTCCTCTCCCCTTTCCCTCTACCTCAATCCCCTGCCCGCAGCGCTAGGGTTCCTCCAGCGAGCCATCACCATTGGTCCCATCTGGCCTGCTCCTCGACGATGCTCTGTCCAGCTAGGCTACATGGCAGGTGGGTAGGGCCAAATCTCCCCTGCTGCTCCTCCCTCTGGCGCCGCCACTTACTCTCATGGTCTCCAGCAGCTGCTCCGCTATGGTCCGTCCAATGCACTACTCCGGTGGTTGCCGCACAACTACGGCCGATGCCCCACTCCGGCAGAAGGCACCTCGTTTCTCCTTCCCTCTTCCCAGGCCGTGGCCTTGAGGTGCTGTTGAAGGATGAGCTCATCCAACAAGGTGAGGATCTCCTCTGATTTTTTGGAAAATTTTCATTCTGATCCGCTATACAATGAATTGCTATGAGCTGTTGCTGCTGCTATATGATGCAATGTTATGAACTGCTCCTCCTGCTGCTATATGATGAATTACTATGAGCTGCTGCTGCTATATGATGAATTGCTATGAGCTGCTGCTGCTATATGATGAGTTGCTATAACCTACTCCTGTTGCTGCTATATGATGAATTGCTATGAGCTGCTCCTACTGCTGCTATATGATGAATTGCTATGAGCTGCTCCTGCTCCTGCTATATGATGAATTGCTATGAGTTGCTGCTAGTATATGATGAATTGCTAGCTAGCTGCTGCTGCTGCTATATGATGCTTTTAGGTGGTGCTGCTATATGATAATAACCAGCCACTTGGACCAATGAATTTCGATAAATAATGGTTCTTCATTTAAATTTAGGTCATGCGTTCTTCATTTAAATTAGGCAATGGGATCTCTATGGAAGACAATGACCAAAGTAGATTGTGCCAAGTATGGTATCTTTGTATTTGCATTTTGAACAAATATTGATGGTTTATTTTCCTATCATATTAATTACTGCACTGGGTTCAATTTGTGATGTTTGCAAGTCAAATTAATTTTCATATGGGCAGCAAAATGACAAAATATAATGCAATCTAGACTTTTCACTGATCATACCACAGATAAGCTGAAAAGGCAGGCAATGAAAAGAACTAGTTGGCTTATTATCTGGAGCTTATATTCGAAGGTGCTTATTTTCTTAGGATAACTCAAAATAACTGTCCCTAAGAAACTTGGCTAACAACACTGACATACAAATAACATGTCATGATGATTGCAATGGAGAGTGACCTACCATAGCACACTGTATAGGCTCACCGCTGCCTCTCCTTTTTTGCGATGTTCCATGAAATTGCCACATACATCTTGTACTAAGAAATCTTGTACTTTTTCATTGTGTAACCCTATCTGCAAGTTGACACGGCTAATTTCAGATATCTCCACATGATAATACATCGCTTATCCCTTGCGCATATTTAAACCACCAATTAACGATTGTGTGTGTAGCATAAACTAGCCATGGCTCTGTGTTCTAGACTAGCAGGCACTCTAAGGGAGCCTAATGTAGTGCACTGGAATTCCTACATGCCACCTATGATTTTGTGTAATGTAGTATCATGTATGACATCTACATCTCTAATTTAGCAGCCAGTAGTGGAATCATTGTCTGCACAAAGGGATTACTGGTCGAAAATCCTAGCAAAGCACGCTGGCAGCCACACAACAATACAAGAGAGAGACGCACTTACAAGATCATAGCAATTCCTCAGTTCAAGATCTTGGTTGGCCAAGCTGTTAGATCCAGAAGAAACATCGTCCTTGTAGTTTTTGCCAGCTGCATAACATGTAACAACGACCTGTTAGTATATTTGAAGTACATCAAGCAGGTGATGCTGGACGGGTTTAAAGGTGACAAGTACCTAGGCCGCGACGGGTGCGTGGCATCTTGCCAGCCGATGGGAATCAGGTTAGAAACATCAAGTGTGATGACGTTGCGCTGGCTGTCGGGGTCCGGTAAGGAGATCTAGAACCGTGGAGTAGGGTGTTTGTGGAGCGGCTCCGGTAGGGTACACTACGGTGTGGGCGAAGCAGATCTGAGGCCGTGGACGAGGGCGTTGGTGAAGCTGCTCCGGTGGTTGGGTTTAGGATGGTGTCGATGATGCAGATCTGCGGCCATGGACGGGGCGTGAGAAGCTGCTCCGGTAGGTTGGACGAGGGTGCGATGAAGCGGATCTAAGGCCGTGGTCTTGGGCGTTGGCAAAGCGGCCCCGGTAGGGCTGAGAAAGGTATAGGCGAAGCTACTCCGGTAGGGTTGAGGTTGGTGTCGGCGAAGCGGCTTTGGTAGGGTTTAGGAAGGTGTCGGCGAAGAGGATTAGAGGCCGTCGACGAGGGCGCCGATGGGGCGGCTCTGGGGGTGTGTACGAAGCGTCTCCGGTGGGGAGTACGAAGGTGCCGCTGCAGATGCGCTGTGGTGACGAGATTGCCGGTGAAGCAGATTCGACGCCGTGGACAAGGCCAACACTGAATGGGCTGTGGTACAGTGGTGGATGAGCAGTCTACTTGTTTCTCGGGGAGGTGGGAGGGGTAGATGCGGCCGTGGAAGCAAATCCACCAAGGTGGACGCCGGTGGCAGTGAATGGGCTCTGGTACGCCGGTGGATGAGCAATCTAGGGTTTAGAGGGGAGGGGTAGTAAGGCCGATGAAGTACGGACGACGTGATGTAAGATGCTCTGGTGCTGTCGAGTAGTCGTTTTTGTGGGAGGGGAAGAGGAAATTGGGGTGCCATGTGGTGGGGGGAACCGAAAGTTACCAAAGCAGCCCCGACCTATTATGTAAATGAGGGCCGTATTGTAACTATTGTTCTCCGTGCACCAAGGACAGAAGGGGAATTTCGCATGCTAAAGACTAGGTGGCGGAAATTTTAGAAGGAGGCGGGAGATTTTGCCGCCCGCGGGATCGTTCGTATTCAGTTTCAACAAATTTTGGACAGTGCTAGCGGGAAGGTCATCCGAGACTGTGTACACGGGGCACACGTCAGCACTTAAGAACTGGTATGAAGTCCACCCTAGAAAAAAAGACAATACCTCGGGATGATGCACCAATAACTTGGACGTTCACATGGGCGCGGCCAATCGTACGGGTGTAGAGGCATGTTCACAAAAAAGGGATCAAACGCTCAGCCTATGTTTTTCTCGTGTAAATATATAATTTAGTGCCATTGGTTATTTGTTTTAAAGATAATGCATTGACGTGTTAATTTTAATATAGAGGCACAGAAAGAAATGGATATTGTAGTCCCACAAAAGAAATGGATATTGTAGTCCGCTACTTAAAAGTGTTATCTCATATGATTACATGGCCTCCATTTCATAAAATGCGTACCCGTTGAATTCATATGTGAATATACATATATTACTTCATAATAGAACCTTAAATCATCCAAGACTAATGGATTTTAATGCAAAACTAACAATGGTGCATCTACATGATATCTACAATAGTTGTTTGAAGAAACATCACTCAAACTTTGGCATGCACAATTGAAAAGGACTATTTGGAAAAAAATGTGATATGTCAGTGTCCAATATTTATAGCGTTGAATCGATATTGTATCTTTGGCCACGATACGAAGTAGATATTGATTTATGTTCAAGCGATGCATGTCCACGGTCGCTAGATAGTGATAGGTGAATGAATTGTGCACTCTCTCTCACACGCGTACATATCTCATTTCTCTGTGGGCATCGGAATCACACGCGCGCACTTCGTGTGTTTCTCTTCCTCCGTCAAGGTTAGAATCCGTCTTTCTAGCCCGTCCTACAACTCTCTCACACAAAAACACACACGCTCTCTCTATCGAACATGCCCACCCCTTTAATTCCGCCCACCCACCGCCACTATTGTCTCAAACTATAACTATGTCTCGCACACATATGTATAAGGTTAACTCGAGTCCCGGAACCATATGAATACATACAATGGGATTCCATCAGAGCACCTTTTGTTTTGAGATTTCGCTCTCTCTCTCACACACACACACGCGCGAGCGCACGCGCGCGCACCACTTGTTTATCTCCGTGATGCTTTATGTATGCCTTGCACACATGCTATCTACCTATCCCTTCATATAGATATGTATCACACAAACTCCTTCTCCCTATATCTAAGTGTCACTGCCCCCCCCCCCCACACCCACGCACACCCACTTCCCGACACCGAAGGAGTAGGGTGATACCTTGATCTTGATGCTAATCTATCTACTGGCTTCTCTCTCTCTCTCACACACACACACATGCTAGTTGTGCCTCTGTGCCTACCGCACGCACACTCTCTATATGTCTTTCTCTCCCTCCCCCCTCCCCACCCCCCCAATAATGACATCAGAAGGGTGACAACTCGATCTTGATTTTAATCTATCAATTGGCTTCTCTCTCAAACACACACACACACACACACACACACACAAGTTGTGTCTCTGTGCCTCGCTCACACACACTCGATACGTCTTTCTCTCCGTAGCCCCCTCGATATGTAGACTTCTCGTGCGTGCATAACTGTAGTGACGATGACGCTGAACCCAGTGTGCCTTGTTTTTACCAGACTCATGTGATAGTCTTCACCCTATTTTCTATTAATTAACAAGGCAACCTTTTCTATGTTACTACTAGTGAATTTGAGATCATTCGTGGTAGACATAAAATATATCACTTCAACCCAATTATCGCAGTAACTATTTAATAAGAAACTAGCAAGATGCCCGTGCGTTGCACAGAACATCAAGATGCATTTGTATGAGTAGTTTATCTTGTGAGAGAAAAGGATGAACGAGGGAAGGCCTTATTTGCAAATGTGGAGAGGGGTGTGGGTATCTTTTTGCAAAATTTCCATAGTTTCCTTCCTATCCGTCAGAGATAAATCGGACGACCTATATTGCAGGATGGCAGGCAGACCATCATCACCAACTCTGTTTTTTAATAAGAGTATACTAGCAATATGCCTGTGCGTTGCTGGGAACATCAAGATGCATTTGTATGAGTAGTCTATCTTGTGAGAGAAAAGGATGAACGAGGGAAGGCCTTATTTGCAAATGTGGAGAGGGGTGTGGGTATCCTTTTGCAAAATTGCCATATTTTCCTTCCTATCTGTCAGATATAAATCAAACGGCCTATATTGCAGGATGGCAGGCACACCATCATCACCAACTCTGTTTTTTATAAGAGTAGTATCATCCCACAGAGTACTTAGAATACAAGATTAAGGATGTATTTTTTCCTTTTTAACTTTCTGTATGAATCTGTAGCTACCCTGCAAGTCATGTACACTGTACATGCAATTAACTTTTTATAGAGGGAGAATCATACATGCAATTAACTCAAAAGGATTGGATGTGACTATTATTCTCCAATGGCAACCGGCAAATTTCCTCCCGCTTCCTTCTGCGGAGGAAGACATCCAACGCCAGCGGCATACATTTTCACAACTGTAACCAACCAGAGGAAATTCGTGCAAACACAGACTGCTTTCATGTAAGCATGAAGGATTTCTTATAAAAAAGCCGGATCTTCATATAAACATGACGGATTTCATTACATTTACATGAACTAAGCGGTGCTAATCCGACTCTTGTGGTATAATTAATACCTAATCTAAATGGCCGCCTGTGGATCGCTTTGTCTTCCTCATGTCCGGCAGACACTTGCGGGGTCGTCGAAGGTCCTCGCAAGAGACAAAGCAGCCAAGAAACCACCTGTATACGTAGTCATCGCCTCGACGGCAGCCTTCATGGGACCCAAGCAGCGGCGGCCTCCCGTGTTCTACTTCTCCTCAATGATGGCGGCGAACACGGAGAAGCTGGCCACCGACTCATCGCTCTCCGCGCACCCGACTTCTGTCTCTGCCTACATGGCGCTGCCGTAGGCACGGGAGGCACACCCACAGACAAGGGAGGCGCGGCCGCAGACATGGGATGTGCGGCCGTAGACACTGGTGGCACAGTACGATGCGGCAGCGACGACGCCCGTGCTGCCGTGCTCACCACCGTGCTGGCGTGGAGCAACTCGCCACTCCTGGTCAAGCTGAACTGGAGTGGCAAGTTGCTGAACCACACGCTGTCTTGGGGCGGCAACTGGCTCCGTCAGGCCAAGCAAGGTAGGTGAAGCACCGAGCGGCCTCGCTCGTATCTGGAGGGCTCGGCGGGCCACCTAACCGGGTAGTATGCCGGAGAACAACTCCTCGGAAGCCATCGGAAGAGTGGAGAAAATGGTGAAGGATGAGATGGGGAAGCGGTGGAGGGGTGCGATTTGTCGGGACCCCGATTCCAAGTCACATCGATCTAGCCGATAACACCTCATATCACTTTGCGGCCTCACGCACGGTATTCCCACGGGTGTCGCCTTACCATGGCCCGGGACCGTTTGCGCCTTTTGGCTCACGTATATGATAGTGTCGCTAGCATCCATATGACAGAGAACCCGGGCCGACATGACTAGTCGTGAACCCAAAGTGGCACTAACTTACGGGGACAGGCATACATGAATCAACATCGAGCATGTCGGTCAGCAGCGTGCGAATCCGGGCTGTAGCACTGGGCTAACAGGACTCCGGTGAACCGGGCTGTAGCAGGCTAGGCAGGACTCCGGATGTCACCGCGTGACATTTCCCCGAAGGGACAGACACAGGAACGAAGTGAATCACATGCCGGCCAGTCAAGTGTTCCGGAGCAGTAGTGCTGGGCTAGCAGGACTCCGGTGAACCGGGCTGTAGCGGACTACTATGGCTCATGGAAGCACAAGACTACATTTCCCCATAAGAGAGGCTACCAAGGATAAACAACTAGGTTGTCGGATCCCACACATACCAAGCATTTCAATCATACACACAATATGCTCGATATGTGCAAATACAACATGGCATCACAACAAGACTCTACGACTCAGAGTATTTATTCATTAGGCTCTGAAGAGCGAGATATTACAAACATGGGTCTCATGACCCAACATTCAGAGCATACAAGTCAAAGCACATGCGGAAGCTTAACATGTCTGAGTACAGACATCTACAAATGAAAAAGGCTGAGAAGCCTGACTATCTACCAGATCCTGCCGAGGGCACAAGATCGTAGCTGAGGTATCAAGCTAAACGTCGAAGTCCACACGGAACTACTAGCGAGACTGACGTCTCTCTGCAAAACATAAAATAGGCAAACGTGAGTACAAATGTACCCAGCAAGACTTACATCAGAACTATCTACATATGCATCGGTATCAACAAAGGGGGTGGTGGAGTTTAACTGCAGCAAGCCAGCTTTGACTCAGTGGCTATCCTGAACTACGACTGCAAGTAACTCTTTTGAGGTGGCGCACACGAGTCCACATATTCACCATACCAATACACCACTATGGATCCGCTCCCGTCTCCCTACGAGAACGCCATCCATAGCACTCACGCTTATCTTGCGCATTTTAGAGTATCCACTTTCACTTGTCTATGAACTGTACAGGCAACCCAGAAGTCCTTTACCGCGGACACGGCTATTCGAATAGATGATGTTAACCCTGCAGGGGTGTACTTCGTCACACACGCTCTCGCCACTTACCACCATGTACACGTCGTGTACCTCGGCAACCTTCAAGCGGAAGCCTGGCGAGGGAGTCGGCCACGACCTGACTAACCACACAAGTTTCTCGTCCAGGTTTATCGCCTATTCGGGTTCCATCTGCAAGGAGATCCGGCCGGGGTGTCGCTCACGGCCCCAAACGATGTGTGCAGGGTTCCCAAGCCCACCTCGACGGATGGATCTATGCTTGGTACACCGTGCCACGGTGCCTAGTCTGTCCCAAGCCCACCTGTACCGGGTACCACTTGGTAGACTACTAACACAACCTACAAACACCAGAAACTAGTTGCAACTCCTGGACAGAGATCGAGGTGGTTAATAAGCCAAGGGGGTCGAGTTACCGGAATCCAATGTGTGGTAGTAACTGTTCATGGATCACAAACACAGAACTCAGTTCCTAAGGACGGCTTAAATGAGACAACCCACCATGTACTCCTACATGGCCTCTCACCGCTACCTTTACCAAATCGTGTTCACACACTTAGCTCTCACACAGTAGGACATGTTCACCACTTTCCAATTCATCCCCGATGAATCAGACCTGACACAACTCTAAGCAATAGCAGGCATGACAAACAAGCATGAATGAGTAGGCACATCAGGGCTCAGACAACTCCTACTCATGCTAGTGGGTTTCATCTATTTACTGTGGCAATGACAGGTCATGCAGAGGAAAGGGGTTCAACTACCGCAGCATGTAACAGTTGAAACGCTGTTTTCCTAATGCAGTAAAAGAGAGCAGGAGCGAGAGAGTGGGATTGTATCGGAATGAACAAGGGGTTTTTGCTTGCCTGACACTTCCGAAGATAGTATAGCTCTTCATCGGTGTCATCGATCGCATCGTCGAAGCAACGTCTACTGAGAGGGGACAACACCGGCAAACAGAGAAGAAACACGATCAATGCAATGCACAATATGATGCATGCTATGACATGACAATATGAATGTGTTTTGAGCTAATGCAACTAGCAGCATATTAAATGGAGTTGGTTTGAACCTTAGGTTCAAATTCAAACTTCATATGTGGAAATTCAAATGCCATTTACATGATTTGTCCTAAACAGCAAGGTTAAGTTGCTCTAACATGCATGAAACCAGTGCAGATGGATAGATTGGATTTTTCTGATCATTTTTCATATATAATTTGTTTCATTTGAAGCTACGGTTGAATTTCTATGGATTTTAGAAGTTAGGGCATTTTCTGGAATTTTCTGAATTATTTTAAATCCAGAAAAGGATTAATTGCGTCAGCACTGCGTCATGCCTGTGTCAGCAGTCAACTGGGTTGACCCAGGTCAAACCTGACGTGTGGGGGCCACACGTCAGCGACACAGGGCTAATCCCGGTCAAACCCAGCGCTGACTGGGGTTTGACCAGGCCTGGGGCCCACTGTCAGTGGTTGTGGGCGGTTTAAGCAGCGGGGTTAGCGCCTAATGGCCATGCCACGTCGGAGTGGTTACGCCGGCAATGACCCGACGCGGCGGCGATCGCCGGCCGGCCGTTTCCGGCCACGGATGGCCGCACGGTTAGGTGCGTTGGAGAGCCCGTGGTGCGGGGCATCCAATGGTGGTCGTGGGGATGCCGGGGACGGCGTGTAACGGCGGCGGCGGTGAGCTCAGGCGGCGGCGGTTTCAGTCGTCGGCAAAGCGGCAGCTGCGGCATGCAATCGAGAAAACGGAGAGGGGGCAGAAGGAGCAGCAGCTCACAGCGGTTGCAGTAGGCTTCGAAGCTGGCTCGGGGAGGGCCGGAGCTGAGCGGGGCGGCGAGGCCGATCTCCGGCGGCCGAGGAGGGGAAAAGCGCCGGGGCGACGCTTCGGGGCTCTTCCGGTCACGTGAGCCGTCGTGGAGGACGAGGGAGGCACGTCGGAGCTCGGGGCCGCGTTGGAGAGGTGAGGGGAGTGGCAGTGGCCGTAGCAGCAGCAAACGGCGACGACGTCGTGTTCGGTGGTGCTGCGGGGAGGGAGCTAGAGGAGAGGGAGAGAGCTCCAGAGTGAGGGGAGAGTGAGAGGGGGGCCTCGGGCATCTCCAGATGCGGATTAGGACAAAGGGGCGGCCTCCAGCGCGAAGCAGGAGGTGGAGGGCTCCGCGGGTGCGCGCGTGTGTTCGCTCCTGCCTACTGGCAGGAGGAAGACGACGAGCGAGGAGGTAAGTGGGCTGGGCCAGCCAGCTACAGTGCTGGGCCGGTTCATTGGCGCCAGGTAAGTCCTTTCCTCTCTCTCTCGCTTTACTGTTTTTCTAATTTTTGCAGATTTGTTTTAATTTGGTTTGCTAACCAAATTATTTTTGCAGCTTCTGGGAATTATTGTGGATGCAAAAAGGTTTATCCTAGAGCTCCACAAAATATTCCAGGATCATTGGAGCAATAAAAATATTTATAGAATTTTTTTGCTCCAACTCAAATACAATTATGATTTAATTCAATGGCCAAAATGTCCTGGAAAATTATGCATCATCTATGGCAGAGGCTTTCACCTTTTTCCATAAATCATGAACATTTTATAAGGATATTTTGAGTTCGTTGAAAATATTTTGGTTGAACCTATTTGAGTTCTTTTGGTGCTAGGGTTTTATCATCCCCCATTTCAATCTTAAATAAAATTTAAACATGATGTACTCATGGAGCTAGTCTAGTGCAAAACCAGAAGCTAGGGATGTGACACGATTGTTGCCTGCTGTCTGGCCTCATTTAAATAGAGGGCGGACAGTAGGAGCTTGGCCGGCGTCTGGCCTCGTTTAAACTGAGGGCGAACGAGAGGAGCTAGGTCAGCGTTGCGTTTAATTCCGGCCCGCTCATGAACGGACGTGTGGCCAGAGTAGGTTTCTTGGTTTGCATTTGGGTTTCACGGAGGCATTTGATGGAGGCGAGGAGGCGTGTTCAGCCGGGCGTGTAGCGGGTGGCACAATACTATTCGATTTGACAGCTACTAGTAGTACACCAGGACAGTTCCCGATATGACTTTAATGCAGACGAGGGAGAGGGTAGCGGTTCCCGAAATGTTGAACGACCAATGATGCATCCTCCTTCAATTAGCATCCTTAATGCATGAGGGAAGTAATGTGAGGAGGACGGGGAAAAGAGGCAGCACAATGTGAATGCTATGCAGTTTGCACTCATATAAAGGCGCCCCTATGCATCTACCAGATCGTACGCACCTAAGCACCTACACTAAGCGCAAAAGTGCTCACTCTAGACCCATGGCGGCGATGCGCGCGAGCGGCCAGCGGCTGTGCCAGATGGTCCACGACACCAGCTTGCGGCATGGCACCGAGGATCGTCTCTAGATGGTGTTGGCGACCGGCTTGTTCATGGCTAGCGTTGACGCCAGCTACAACTCTCAGTTGGACCAGATGATCGTTGCCACCATCAACAAGTTCACTGTCGTCAAGAAGCTCGCGGTCGACATCGCTGTACTCCTCTAGCCCGTGCGCCCGAGCTCCTCATTGCCTGCCACCCTAATCGGCCTCCATGGTGAGAACCTCTTTCAAGCACTGGTGGCCCTACGACTGCCCGCCGACGCAACGAAGAATGTCCACCTAGAGGTCGCGCTCACCGCGAGGCGCCTCGCCCTGCAAGAATTCATCGACCTACACATCCACATGTATGAGGAAGTCGTGTACATACGTATCTACAAGGCCAGTGAGGATGCTATGATGTTGGCCTTCGTCAACCGGCTGGAAGCCTTGGACGCCTTTGTTGAGAAGCACCTTGACCTCGCCACAAAAGCCGCCGCTCCTAAGCCGCCGGTCGGTGGCCCAGCGCACTGAGTCGAGGAGGAGGAGGTCGTATGTTGATGGATGCATCTTTCTTCTTGCCTCCTATAACCACCACTGCGATTGCATCATCGTGGCCTTAATTCTTATTGTGCTATTGCATTCTCGTTCCAGTCAATATAGACATGTGCGATCCCTTTGCTCACATTTGGAGGCAATTATATGCATCACTATAAATAGTACTCCATCCGTCAATTTATAAGTTGTGCTTACCTTTTCCATCAACTTCGTAATTTACGTTCGATGCTTGACCTGACCTATGAACTACTCCTAAATTCAAAAACTGAGACCGAACCTATAAATTCAAAACTACTCGTGCAACACCCTATCACGTTCACAAGTTCAAAATGAGAAACTGGAACACGTACATACTGTCATTCTACCACTCGGTCAACGCGCATTAGCTAGGCTTTATATCACTACGACATGTGGGACCGCATGTGACCAAACTGATGATGCGCCAACCTAAGCTACTACCCTGCTTATCTGGCGGGAAAAGCCCTGCCCTAGCATTTCCAATCATTATTTCTATCTATCGATCGTGCCAAGGAGAAGAACCAAATGTTACAATTTATACATGTTTCTCTACTCCCATTAAAGACTCAGTTGGTGATGGTGGTGTGTCTACCATCCGTCATTTCTGACCATTAGATCTGCATCTAACGGCTGTGAGGTAAGTTGTGGCATTTTTGCAACAATAGCCCACTTCTCTGTTGCAACGTGTAGAAAACCCCTTATTATCTTGAAAGCAACCACATCCCTCCCTCACCTCATCAAAACCGCCTGAGAAATATATTTTGAGTGAAAAGTAATATATTTTTAGTGGTATATATGTATATCTAAACAAGAGTGTTTTCTTTCAAGTTTGTGAACAAGTACTGTTCTACTTTGGATCCGTTGCAATGCACAAGCACATTGCTAGTAAAAGTAAAAAGCATGCCGCGTTCGCGTCGCACCCCCACACGCCCGGGAATCGGGAGTGCTCCACGGCCCGTCCGGCATGCCACATACCTAGGGAAGGCGTGTTGCCTAGAATTTTCACTTTGATGTGGGACCACAGTTGAGCAAATCGACTATCGACAAACCGCACCCCGCCCGCCGCGTTGGAAAATAGAAACGAGGAGGGAAAGATCTAGCTATAGCACGAAAGCCAAGAAATTTGGTGTCAGATGGGACTCGTTGATAGAGTAGGAGCACTCCGTACTACACCTACTACGAAGTTTGCACTACTACTACTACCACTATACAACTAGGTACGTGCATGTAACACCCCGAGAATCATGCTACAGTAACTCTCTGTGATTAAGCTAATCATGTTGCTAAACAGGGCTTGATCACATTGGAATCACATTTCTTTTCAAACTCCTAATTCAAACTTAATTAAATTTAAAGTGGAAAATAAAAGTTTTCAAAAATTTAAACAAAAATGTTCGGGCCATGCCAGATATTGCACTGATAATTATTGTGGAGAAAACACATTTTTATAAAATGCCTAAATACTTTTAAATGAACTAAAACAGAAAACAAAATAAATAAAAAGAAAAGAAAATGCAACAGGGGAGAAACAAACAAAAAAAAGAGAAGAAGAGAAACCCCCTTCCCCCCCACTGGACCCTGGCCCAACTGGGCCGACCCCAGGCCCAGCCGGCCTAGCCCACCTCCCCGGGTCGCCCTCCCCTTCCATGTTCCCCCGACCGGGGTCGGAACAGGGGCAGGTCCCCGCCGCACCACCTCGCCGGCGACGGGGGAGGATAAGGCCGCCCCGACGCCTCGGTCTCCGCCCATCCCTCCCACTTGCCCCTCTCGGCCTCTGCGCCTCTCCCTTCCCCCCCAGATCCACGCCGCTCCCTCCTTCCCCACGCCCGAGCGCGGTCGCCGACGTGCCGCCGTCGTTCCCGCGGCCACCGAGCCCCGTTCCCCTCCCCAACGTGTCCACGAGCTCCGCCGCGTCGAGCCCGTCCTCCCCGACCACCTGCTCGAGCCGGGACCCCCTACATCACCCCCCAACGCCGTCGCCTTCTTCCCCGGGTCGCCGCCGTCTTCTTCGACTCCGGCGACTGCTGCTGCTACTAAGCCTCTCACCGGCCTCCGTGTGCCGCACGGGCTCCTCTACCTCCTCCCCCTCTCCACGAGCTCGCTAGCTTGCCGTAGCCACCGCGCCGCGTTAGGCCGCACCCTCCGCCGCCTGGCCTCGTCGCCGGCGTGGCCACGGCGACCTTTTGGTCCCGCTCGTGCCTCCGTTGCCTTTGCCGCATCGAGTAGACCTCGCCCCGCTCTTCGGTTTGCCCCGGTTCGCACCGTAACCCCGCCTCTACCGCACGCCTGAATCACCCCGCCGCCGGCGAGCTCCTGGCGCTCCGCTCCGACCTCCCCAGCACCCCGCACCGCCACTGTTCGACGCGCGGCGTCGAGCCGCGTCGAACGCAAGCAACTGTGGCCCCGGAGACCCCCTGTGCGCTAAACCCGAGCCGAGCCCGCCGCGCGCCGCCGCGATTTGGCTCGCCGGAGCTGCTCCGGCGCCGTCCGCCGACGTGGCTAAGTGGCCCCCCTGGGTCGCTGCCAGTGGGTCCTGGTGACCCCAGTCAACTGCTGACTCGGCAGGCCCCAGCCACTGACATGCGGGCCCTGCCGCATAATTAACAAAAAAAAATGTTTTTATAAATAAAACTAATTAATTAATCTAATTAGGCACTCACAGGTGGGGTCCAGTAGTTATTAGTTAGTTTAATCTTCTGTTAGCCCACTGTCTATGACAGGTAGGGCCCACTGGTCAGTTTGACCTGGTCAGCCGACCTGTTGACCTGCTGACGTCAGCATTACCTCATGCTGACGTCATAATTCATTTTTGCTAAATTCAAATAATTCCAGAAATTCAAATAATCTTCGAAAATTCATATCTTTTAAACCGTAACTCGGATGAAAATGTTTTCTACATGAAAGTTGCTCAGAACGACGAGACGAATCCGAATACGCAGTCCGTTCGTCCACCACACCTCCCTAACCTATCGAACTAGCAACTTTCCCCCTTCGGTCCATCTGTCCGAAAACGCGAAACATCGGGAATACTTCCCGGATGTTCCCCCCTTCGCCGGAACCACCTACTGTCGCGTTAGGACACACCTAGCACCGCTCATTGTCATGTCACGCATCGTCTTGTTTATGTTTGCATTGTATTTACTGTTTCTTCCCCCCTCTTCTCTCCGGTAGACTACGAGACTGACGCTGCTGCTGCCCAGTTCGACTACGGAGTCGACGACCCCTCCTACTTGCCAGAGCAACCAGGCAAGCCCCCCCCCCCTTGATCACCAGATATCGCCTATTCTTCTCTATATTGCTTGCATTAGAGTAGTGTAGCAAGTTACTGCTTTCCGATATCCTATCCTGATGCATAGCCTATCCTTGCTACTACTGTTGATACCTTTACCTGCAATCCTACATGCTTAGTATAGGATGCTAGTTTTCCATCAGTGGCCCTACATTCTTGTCCGTCTGCTGTGCTATACTATCGGGCCGTGATCACTTGGGCGGTGATCACGGGTATATACTTATATACTATATACATGACACATGTGATGACTAAAGTCGGGTCGGCTCGTAGGAGTACCCGCGAGTGGATCTTTGTGGCGGAGCGACAGGGCAGGTTGAGACCGCCTAGGTGAGAGGTGGGCCTGGCCCTGGTCGGCGTTCGCGGATACTTAACACACTTAACGAGATCTTGGTATTTGATCTGAGTCTGGCCATTTGGTCTATACGCACCAGCCATCTACGCGGGAGTAGTTATGGGTATCCCGGCGTCGTGGTATCAGCCGAAGCCTTCATGACATCAGCGACTGAGTGGCGCGCGCCGTGTTGGACCGCTTTGACGTAACCGCCGTGATCGTGTGGGTTGCTAGGTCTGCTCGCGGCCGCGTTCACAATGTGCAGGTGTGCATAGGGCGATGGGCCCAGACCCCTGCGCGCTTAGGATTAGACCGGCGTGCTGACCGCTCTGTTGTGCTTAGGTGGGGCTGCGACGCGTTGATCTTACGAGGCCGGGCATGACCCAGAAAAGTGTGTCTGGCCAAATGGGATCGAGCGTGTTGGGTTATGTGGTGCACCCCTGCAGGGAAGTTTATCTATTCTAATAGCCGTGTCCCTCGGTAAAAGGATGACCCAGAGTTGTACCTTGACCTTATGACAACTAGAACCGGATACTGAATAAAATACACCCTTCTAAGTGCCAGATACAACCCGGTGATCGCTCTCTAACAGGGCGACGAGGAGGGCATCACCGGGTAGGATTATGCTAAGCGATGCTACTTGGAGGACTTCAATCTACTCTCTTCTACATGCTGCAAGATGGAGATGACCAGAAGCGTAGTCTTCGACAGGACTAGCTATCCCCCTTTTAATCTGGCATTCTACAGTTCAATCCACTGATATGCCCCTTTACACATATACCCATGCATATGTAGTATAGCTCCTTGCTTGCGAGTACTTTGGATGAGTACTCACGGTTGCTTCTCTCCCTCTTTTCCCCCTTTCCTTTCTATCTGGTTGTCGCAACCAGATGTTGGAGTCCAGGAGCCAGACGCCACCGTCGACGACGACACCTACGACACTGGAGGTGCCTACTACTACGTGCAGGCCGCTGACGACGACTAGGAGTAGTTAGGAGGATCCCAGGCAGGAGGCCCGCGCCTCGTTCGATCTGTATCCCAGTTTGTGCTAGCCTTCTTAAGGCAAACTTGTTTAACTTATGTCTGTACTCAGATATTGTTGCTTCCGCTGACTCGTCTGTGATCGAGCACTTGTATTCGAGCCCTCGAGGCCCCTGGCTTGTATTATGATGCTTGTATGACTTAATTATGTTGTAGAGTTGTGTTGTGATATCTTCCCGTGAGTCCCTGATCTTGATCGTACACATTTGCGTGCATGATTAGTGTACGGTCAAATCGGGGGCGTCACAGTGCACGCACAACATCGTAGGAACAAAAAAGGGAAGATCTTGTTTTGGGTGATTTATCTTTATTTCAGTCAACATAGTATGAATAATATGATGTGGGGGGCACCCATGAAGCCACGTGGCACGTCTGGAGGTCTTATTTAGAGCTTCTTGTGTGGATCAATCACACTGTCGTGCTGGATGTTAGAGAAGAATGTGTATGGGTACTTATAGTAGATCCGAACCGCGACAACCTGGGCCATTGGATCAACATCAATCAACGGTTTATATCGTGTACGTTCAAATACATGCATTGACTCCAGAAAAATAATGGATATAGAATGTATAATACATATACCGCATATTGGGTTTCTCTAAAGTCAAACTTTGGATACTTTCAACAATTTGTAGGAAAAATTATTAACATATACACCACCAAATATATATCATTTGATTCATCATTGCTTTTATTTCCACATCATGTAAATTTGTCTGTGTAAATGTTCATATTTTCACCAAATTCGGTCAAGCTTTATAAAATTCGGCTGCAGTCAAAGCTATATATGTGCGGAGTAAATTACAAACTGAGGGAGTGGAATAGATATAGATATAACTATACAATAAAAAAATAGTAATATAGTCTATAAATATAAATAAGGCTACTACCCTTTTTCTACATTAGAACCCGCGTTGTTGTGTACACATTGTTTTGTTTTCGCTATAATGTGCATTTGCGGGGTGTGTGTAGGACTACCGCCTTTTGTTCAGTACCAACAACCCCACCATTATCCTTAATTACTTCATATTGGCAATTACAATTGCATTAAGTTCTATCCGATTCTTCGGTTGCTTGGAGGAACTCCATCTCGTTATTCATGTTGATTTTGTGCATACGACAAGATCATCGTCGATTGAAGATTTGTTTAGTAACGATTGTTGATTTGTATCACTGGGTACGATATAGCTGGATCGTCAACGTCAAAATCCACCAAGTCGATACTTATCCCACTCTCGTTGAAAGATTGGGTCGCCATCATAAGATTACCACCTAGAAAATTCCTTCCCTATAACATACACATAAGCACCCATCTCATTATTCAGGTCCACACCTCCCTCTCTCTCTGGAAACACACACACCTCTCCCCACGATACGTGTCTCTTGGTCTCTCTTCCATCCCATGACAAAAAGGCACACCGCCATTCTCTTCTTCTTGCTACCCCTGTCTATGTAGTTAGGTCTCCTTGCAACAAACAAGCATTCATCTATCTCTCTACTATCTCTTTCTACCACACATAACCTTCCACCCCTATCTAGCCATGCCGTCGAGGTCTATCCAGCTCTCTCACACGCAAATAGACGCTGTCAGTGTGTCCCTCCATCGCACACACACTATCTCTCTCCCATATCCGCAACCTCGTCACCTTGTCGATCCCAACGTTACACGCACCTCTCTCTCTAACACACACACACACACTCTCTCTCTCTCCCTTTCAGACACTCCTCTCTCTACGACACACAAAGTCTTTCGAACACGCATATGCCCCTCTCTCGTTAGGTATCGCAGCCCCCGCCCCCCTCTTTGTCACATAAATATTCTCTCTATATATCTCTCTTGCAATAATACATGCATATTCTAAATTGAAGCCAAGTACAAAAATGAGCTCCCATTACAAAAGTCAAATCCACTCCCAAACAGAATAAGAAAATAGGGTGAAATCGTGCACACAAATGTTTGTTGCATGCATGAATGTCAATGATATGGATGTACTACTCGTACATCACACAGACCCATTTCACACAAATTACATTAAACCCTTCTCAAAATATGGTCCGCATGTGATGTTTGTTGTACTGCTCTTGCCAGCCTTCCTCCGACACGTTCCAACATATTGTGCTACTTCCGATTCTATTTTTCTCCTCAGACCACGTGAAACCATGAAAATGTCACTCCACCCCCACTGGTACTGTAGCTCGAAGCTCACATATGGACACAACACCCACCGGAGCACGCACCCATTGCCTAAGTGGATGGCGCCGCGTCCTGGGAAGAGGACGGAGTCTCCGACATCGCCAAGGTGGAGCACGCCCTCTACGGCCGCGAGTAGCGCTTGCTGACTGTCAACGCGGTGGACAGTGTGATCTAGCGGCTCGCCCTCGTCGGCCACGAGGGGTAGCTGTGCTCCAGCAACACACCCTGGTCGGTCAAGAGGAGGTGCATCGCGTCCTCGCCGCTCACAATGTGGACGAGCGGGTTCTCCAGCAGCATGCCCGTGAGCATCGCATCGTCGAGCGCACGTCCGCGAACATCGCATCATCGCCGCTCTCGACGTGGACGAGCACGTGCTCCGTCAGCACGCCCGCAAACATCACATCCTCGCCGCTCACAATGTGGATGAGCGCGTTCTCCAGCAGCATGCCCGCTAGCATCGCATCATCGCCGCTCTTGACGTGGACGAGCGCATGCTCCGGCAACATGCCCGCGAACATCGCATCCTCACCGCTCAAGCGCACGAGCGTGTGCTCCAACAGCACGGCTGCGAGCACGGCATCCTCGCAGCTCATGAGGTGGTTGAGCGCGTGCTCCAGACAGTACCCAGGAGTCGGGACGCGAGCACCATGCCCTCGGCTACGAGGAGTACTACATGGTGCCCATCGTGGTTTAGGAAAATCCCGTGACTCAGTAAATAGATAATGTATTTAGAGTGCACTCCACTAAATGGGAGCATGTAAATATCTTTAGAGTGCACTCCACTTTTTTCAGACGCTTAGGTGCACCGGATGCCGTGCCACGCTACAAAATGTTAGAAAAAAATCTGCTCCATTGTTTTAAAAATATATTATTATCTTGAAACCAGCCACACCTGCCCCTCACCTCATCAAACCAGCCCGAGGAATATGTCTTCAGTGAAGCATAATTTATTTTTACTGATATATGTATATCAAAACTAGAGTGTTTATATTTCAAGTTTGTGAACAAGTATTATTCTACTACTTTGGATCCATTGCAATGCACAGGCCGGCACATTGGTAGTAGTAAGAAACAAATTCCGGGTTTAGCACGAGTTCATACTGCGGGAGCACCACAAGGTCTGGCGCAGGAGTTACATTTCCCTCTCAGAACCATGGGTCCGAGCTTCAACGACTATTGCACCTGCCTTTGAGTCAATGATATGTAGACCCTAAATGCGGCTGGCCCGCATGTCATTCTCATAAAAGCAGAGGGGCGGTGGGACCGAGAGGGGAGAGGCACAGGTCGGCGGACGTGTGGTGTCTTGGGTTCGAGCGGCGTCGTGGGAATCAAGTGGGACGAGGCTTGCCTGCTCCCCTTCCATGCTCCAATCCATACTCCCGCACCACTAATTTTCATCCAACGTTTATAGTAGATTTCCTCGTGTGGGTCATCTATAGCCTAAAAACGGTAAACAAAGGCCGTGTTTCCAGGAAATAATTTCCTGCATGAATCTGTACATGCATGCAAGACCCTTTCCTTTCCTGCTCGTCCTCCGAGCGTGGCAACAGGTGCCTGCCTAACCCATGTAGCATGCTGCGCCACTAGCGAGTAGCACCTCCTCCATGCCAACATCGGCGTCTGGGCCATGCACATGCAGCTGTTCCCGTACTAGTATTTTACCCGCATGTTCGACTGCAGTACCACACCGATCTTGGATGAGACCATGGAGCTTGTGGCCAAGAAAAGTCTCTGCCCGGTCGACGCATGTCGAGATGCTTGTCTGTTGTGACGTGCTGCATGACGTTTACTAGCTCGCGCTCCGGATGAGCTCGGGCAGGAGCCAATGACCTACCCGAGGCACATAGCTCGACTTGGGCTCGAGATTCCGACCGCTTGCACCGTCCCGAGGATGTACCACTCAACGACGAGGCTGTAATGCTAGATATGTATAGGCATGTGCTTGTGGGCTGGAGCAACCTGCTCAATGGATACCGGTTTGCGAACGTGATGTACTCGACGTAGTTGAGCCAGCGAGCCTGGAGACGTTCCTGCCGTCGTACGTCGGCGTGCGGCTCAACGGCGTGCAGCCACAGGCCAACGTAGGTTGGCTACGGGGACGGCATCGGTGTGGTTCGAGATGCCCGGCTAGTCGTTGTCGCGGCGACATTCGCGACTGACTCGTTCGAGATGAACTTGCCGGTGGTGGCCTGGCCATGGCGAGGGTGCCACAGCTAGACGTCAGGGTGTTACGAGGCGTAGATGGCCACACCGGCGGGTACTACCTGTATTACAGAAGTAGAAGGCAAAGACGGGCCTTTATCTTATTTATTATATTTGTGGCTGAGGAGTGATGCCCGGGAGGAAATGTGTCACAGCCACTGGATGAAAATTGGATGGTGCGGGAGTACGGATCAGAGCCAGGAGCGGAGCATGCAAGCCGCGTCCAATCCCGTGTGGCTGTGGTAGAAACTTGATGGTCGCCGCAGTTCAGCTGGCCCACATGTCATACACACAAAGGCCGAGGAGCGGTGGGGCCGAGAGGGGTGAGGCGCACGTCGGGGGACATGGTGGCGTGCGTTGGAGCGGCATCGTGGGAATCGCGTGTGGTAGTGGTAGAAACATGATGGTCGCCGTGGTTCAACTTCCATGGACAAGCTGTCATGTCTACTGACACATGCATTGCGGTAGACATGACACATGCATTGCATACCGCTCACTGCAAGGAGTAGTAGTAGAGAAAACTAGGCGAATAAATTGTTCACTATAGTCAAGCAGGCCTATATCAATGTACACAAAGTACACTTGTTCCAAAGACATGCACACCAGCGAAATAGTTCATCTATATCAATGTACATAGAGAGGAAATATAATTTTTACAAGATAGGAAATAGTTCATCCATGTATAATGCCCTTCTTCTGGTGCTTCTCGAAACTCACACGGGCATCGAGGGCATCATATTTTATCCGCTCATAGGTCAAGGGATAATTCTCTCATCCAGACGACCTTAATCCCAGCGTCTCGTCACTCTTCTCAAGATTTGTTCTGAGAACATAATTTGCTATGTCGAACAGGGATGTCGTTTTTTTATCACAACCGTCTATAGGAATTCTAGTTTGTAGGTTAGCGATGTTTTTCAAGTCAAGGTTGTACGGCGCCAGCTTCTCTTTGTCCCCTTCGATGGCACGCTCCGTGTACTCTGCGTCGAGACCGACGACCTTCATCTCCACCTTTTGGAGGAAGTTGGATACATTGTTGATCCACTCCCGAACAACCCTTGGGTGGTCAGTGACGGTGGCAACTATGCTCAACGAGCCTTCGATGAGGACATGTTTGATGCTAAAAACCTGCCTAGGGATCTCTTTCGCCATTTGGAATCGCTGGACCGGAGCGCTATGGTTTGGAGAATTAGGATTGAGATGGCTAGTCTAACTGAAGAAGATGATTATTTAAAGTACTCAAGGAGGATGTGAATCCAGTGGGGTTTGAATGCAAATGAAGGAGAGGTGAAGAAGCCAAGGAAAATCGGTTCCCGATGGAGAAGTAAATGGGAGAAGTGGCATGCAGGCAGTTGATTAGACGGCTAGGTAAACCAACCTGCAAAACGAAAAGGCTATGCGGGTAGTGTACTGAGGAGTGGTCCGTGTCCGTGTACGTGCCCATCCTTCTATCGCTACATGTGCCACTGGTTAGTTGAGGTCACTCTTTTGAATCACTGTGGTGAAACATTTTATGATTACTTTTCATTTCTGCACCCCTCCTGATAGGTGGGATCTACGCAAAACCCACATGGGTGGACGAATAGATATACAAACATATACATCTCTTTACACAAAAAATATGGCGTAGTTGGTTCGGATTGATATTGGCGCGTGCCTGTGAGATGCAACCTTTTCTGGTTAAGGAATATATGCGGTATCCCAAAAAAGAAAAAAGCCCTTCTTCGCGCTTCCGCATGCACGAGAATTTGGTTCTGCTCGCAATATGGATGCTACCTAGAGGATGAAGTGAACCTAGAGGCGTGCTAGCACGGGAGACCTATTTCCGCTATACAGTACTACTCTGTATGTTACTACTAGTAGTAGTACAACTATGGTACACTTGATGGTCAAAATATTATTCATCTGGTCCTCACAGTGAAGTGACAAGACCCTGCACCCGAGGTGACAATAGTCCAGGCGGCGTGTTCGGGTTACCAAAGTCAGCCTCACCTTATGCACTGTGCAGTTACTATCACCGCCGCTGTATAGCATGCCTCGCCTTGTCTCCCTCTCCCCACCTAGCACCAATCCATCTCCATCTCCATCTCGCCGGAGATCCTGAGGTCACTCTTCATCATCTCCCTTTGCCCCTGCGTACCCTCGCCTCGCTCGGCTCCCCCAGTACCACTATTCCCTCGCTAGCCGCTCCAACACCGAGAGCCTTCTCCCCCGTAAATCAAGCCCCCCAAAGCCCCACCTTCCAAACTCCACCATGGCCGAACGCGAACCACGCAACATCCATATGAGCCGCGATTGCAGCAATCTCCCCAGCGACATCCTCGACCTCTGTTGTTCATGTATGGATATGTTGAGCGCCGTGCGGTAGGCTGCATGCTCGAGGGACATGCACACGACCATCGTCGAAGCGAGGCCTAAGCTTTTCAAGACACCCTGCTTGCTGCTATCTGGTCTTGCGAGATTTGCTCATCATGATATGGAGGCGTACATGATGCCCCTCGACTTCAATCCAACCTCCATTAGCCGAAACTTCTTTGCAGGTATGTAGTGGGTTGCCGTACATCATTTCCCTCGACTTTGATCCGATCACCATCGCCCGAAACTTCTTGGCAGGTATGTACTGGGTCGGCATGAACTCCCACTGGATGGTTGCCGTCAGAGAAGACGGGAAAAAGTTGGTGCTCGTGAACTTCCAGACCTCCCATGAGATTATCCTTCCTCCATTGGATTATATAGGGTTTTACCGTCGCGGTCCAAGTCACCTAGATTACCACGTCAGTTGGATGGACCTTGTTTTGCAGAAGATTGTAATCTGCCAAGTACCCACACGACATGCGGATTACGCAGACTTCAAGCTATTTGCCTTGTTCGACCGCGGACTCGCCTATCTTTACGCCGGTGCCTTCTTTAGCTGGAGACAACTCAGCTCACAGTGGATCGTCAAAGCTGATACACACTTCTATGATGCTATTGAACACAACGGCATCATCTACGCGATCGACAAAGCAGATGGCACCACATATTGCTGGGACGACGTGTGTAAGTTGTTTTCGTCTGATGTTAATGATAACGCCATGACACTGTTTGAACTTTTTGTGATGATTGACATATCCCTATTTGAGCACAATTTGAGTAGAACTATGGCAGCAATGTATTAGCAACGCCGTAAATCAGCTATATTTGGAATGAGTTAATTCATGCAATTGCGACCATGTCATTATAGCCAATTTGTACCCTTGAATAATCAAATGGTTAGGAAATGGATATTTTCCTTACTTTATAGTAATCTATATACTACTAAATATGAGTGTGTATCAATAGCCATGTTAGTTTCCTCATTTTCATGATGTAGAAACATGCATCACACTATTGGTTTCATCTAACCGTACATTAGGGAAGTAAATGTGCATATGGAGAACTCTATATTTGGAAGTAGTGAAATCCTGTAATGCTTACCATGTGTACATACCTATATTCGCCCTTCAGCAATCAATGGCTAGAATAATATCCTCACAAAAAATTTGCCCATAGAACATGAGTATATAACAATTCATGGTCTGTTAGTTTCCTTGAAGAATTTGTTTGTGAGGACAGAACATGATTACATAACATGCATGACATGGTAGTTTCCTGTGAAGAATCGATTGCGAGATAACATGAGTATATAACCATGCATGGCACTTCTATATTTTTGAACCCAGTATACATTTCCCTGTATTTTCCTCTCAGTTCCAACAGGGACAGATCAATGCTGTTTCTTGCATTATCCTACTCATACTTTGAACAATGCTGATCTTACGTTAACAATGCCTGTCCTTTTTGATATGATGTAGTGTCCCTACAGTTACTACCCTTTGTAATCACAACACCTTTACCAAAAACAGGGAAGCACAACTGGTTCCTTGCTCGATCAGACGACGGCAAAACTGATGACCATTCACACACATGACCCAGAAAAGTTATATTGCAAAACCCCCACTGTGTACAAGCACCATGAAATACGTGAGTATCCGGACAGTGGCTATTACCTCTATGAGCAGGATACCAACTTGTTGGGGCCTTCAGGATTTTTGAGTTGGAGGCGGGTAAATAGCCTTGGTTCACACTCTCTGTTTCTTGGACTCAATTATCTGATTAACCAGGAGATCACCGTTGGCAAGGACCTTGATGGCAGAGAGGCTCTGTTTGCTAAGGAAAACTGTGTCTAAATTGCGAGCCCTAGGACATCGGGAGCAGATTTGTGACACCCAAAAATTTTGACCTTGTTTTATTTATTAAAATGTTGCCAGGAAATAAAACTTTTCCATTTTTGTCAAGATTTACCCTTTGTGATTTTGGATTTGTGCCTCTAGTGGAAAAACCTTCAAAGAGTATGGTTGGACTTGAATACTCTCTATAATAAAACAATTCTTTATCAGTGGATTTAAATTGCAAGATTTGTTTTCTCAGAGCTTTATTCTTTTAAAATGATTTCTTTTGAATTTGGAGCCTGTTTTGCACTGCAACCATTTGAAAAATGCATTTAAGATTTCCACCAAAATTTGGGGATGTCATGTGATGTTTACACATCACTTTTATGCAAAAATACCTTTTGTCCATTGGAGATTTTGAGCTCTACACCAACTTCTCCAATCAGGTCCAGTAGGCACTTTTGCACTACAACCCATTTAAATATTCCTTCAAAAATTCTTCCAAGTGTTTGGAGATGTCAGTGGATGCATACAATTCATCTTCATGCAAAAACCCAGTGATGTTCTTTGAAAAATTTGAGTGAATCACCCTCTTTTGCATTCTGGTCCAATTTGGTGATTTGTACTGCAACCTTATTTTATTTTGCTCTAGTGACTCTGAGCTTTTTCATACTTGTAGCCCTCCCTTCAAAACCCTTAAGCCCAGAAGAGTGGACTCATTGGAGGTTTTGAAGTGCATGCAATAAACCCTCTTTCTTTCTGTCCAAAACTGGAGTTTTGCAAAACTTGCACTAACTAGTTTCTGGTTTTGCCCATATGATCTTGCCTTCATCATCCACACCTAAAGAGGCCCCGATCTGGAGATTTTGGCCACTCCAAGAGTTGCCTAAGTGCACTTGGCATTCTGTCGAACACTTGGTGTGCACAGTCTGTTTTGGCATGAGTTCTTTGTTTGCGCTGTGATCTTGTTCCACTGACCCAGCAACCATGTCCACTGAGCTCCTAGCTATCTCTATCCTAGTCCTGTTATTTGCCAGCCCCACCCTCGCGCTCTAGACCGCCCTGGCATTTTGTCGAGCAGGTTCCGTGCGTGCTCTGGGCGCGCCCAGAGCGCACGTTTTGCATGCGCGCGCACTGAGCCGCCGCGCCGCACTGCCGCACTCGACGCGACCCGTCCCTGGCCCCTGCTCCACTGCTGAGCCGCGCACTAGCTCGCCCCCTCTCCACGCCATCTCTGGCGCCCTGCAGCGCCGCTGGCAGAGCACTTGGCGGCACGCCGGCGTCGGCAGCGAGCTCTGCCATGTTCGGCACCGCCCAAACCACACCAGCGCGCCAGCTGCCCCGTGAATAGCCCGGTCTTATCCCGAAGCTCGTCGGCACGCGCTCGTCGCCGCCACGGCGCCCTGCAGCTACAGCACGGCTGTCGCCGGCGATCTTATCCTCAGCCGCCGCGGCCCAGCCCCGAGCGCCTATTTAAAGGGTCCCCGAGCTCGTTCAAGACCCCAGGCGACCTCAGACTTTCCTCCTAACGCTCCCCAAGCAGTGGATCGACCCGAAGTAGCCGTCTTCCTCGTCTCCGGCCAGTTCGGCCGCCGCCGAACTCCGGTGAAATACGTCGCAACCAGTCACTCCCTCGCCCAACCAGCGCCACCAGTAGCTTCCCCTTGTCCTTGCGGAGCTGCCCAACTACCCAACCTCGATCGGAGACCACCGGAGCCCAAAAACTACTCCACCACCGTAGCCCCCTCCGCCGCGGAGCTCGCCGCCGGCGATTCCTTCCGCCTCCGACGACCCAGCTACCACCAAGGGGACCGCCTCGTTCTGGCCAGTCCATCCCTACCCTCAGATGCCCTCGAGGAGCCGCCGTTCATCGCCGGAGTCCCGCTCCCGTCGGGCAAAGAAGAGGAGGGAGAGGGAGGAACGGTCAAACCTGACCAGTGGGCCCTCTGGACCCACTGTCAGTGACCCACACGCCGTCTTCTCTGTTTTAAGTGAAGGCACATAAGTCCCGAGTACGTCTCCTCTGCTGCGAAAGCGTATTTCTCCCGAAACGTTTTCTTTTCTGGTTTTATTTAAAAACAGAGATTTGACCAAACTTTGACTGGCTATAACTTTTAAAATAAAACTCCAAATGAGTTGATTCTTTTTCCCACCTCTCCCAAATTTCATCTAGTTTATTTTAAGATTTATGTAAAAAATATTTGAGACAACTTTTTGTACTGTGTTTGAAATATTTGTTATTTGGATATTTTGCAAAATAGGATTTTGGAGAAAAGGGAAAGCTTTCAAAAAGTGCATCCTTTGCATACTCTTGAAGGCAAGCATTTCTGAACTCTGGCATAATATTTTTGTGTGGTGTTTTGATATGGTTACAGCACCATTTGACTTGGAGCATACATTATTTTTACGTGACGATAAAAATCATTCGCGTAATTGCATAATGGAGATATTTTGCTATTAGTAATGGGTATGCTGGTGATGATGTTCACCCTCGTGAGCTTCTCTTGTATACCGGAAGGAAGCCGGGAAAGTCGTGGTCTTGGGTAGACACGAGCTTGTCCCTAGTTCCTCGTTGAGACGGGTATGTCCGGTGTGGCACGGTGAGGCTTGATGAGTGGTGAGTTTATCTGTTAATGGTGATATTGTTGGAGAATGCTTGTACCACCTGAGTCGGTCGTAGATCGAGTTTTGATCAGTAACTTCCTTGTTTGTTGGTACTACCACTTGTCCCTGTCGCAGACGGGGTATGGTTCAGTAAGTTGTCAACCCCTTACCAAAGCACACACCGTACAGAGAGGCCATAGTGGAAGATACTGGAGGCCTCTGATAGGCATGCCACTTGGTCCGGGGGCATGGGTGTTTCCGGTTGGGACCGAGAGGGGGGCACCCCTTAGAGCGCGCGTATAGAAATTTGATCCCATGCTACGTCGAGGTTGTAGCCTCCCCACTTAGAGTTTTGCTTGGCAGGTGTCGTGGGTGATTCCAGACATCGGTGAGTTAAGCTGGTGTGTGCAGGTCAGGCGTGTTTTCAATTAAAAGGCCGTAGGCGGAATTAGTCCCGATGGACTAAGTAAATCCGTTACTCGTGGGAAAATAGTACTCCCTCTGCAGAGGATATATCCTGTTGGATAGCCATGTTCTTGAGTAAGGACCACAGTCTGAGTTGAATCTAGTGACGGTTTTCGGATGGAGACACGGCTAACTGGATCATAGTAACGGTATTCGGATGGAGGACGAATTAGCTAGAGCTCAGTGACGGTCTTCGGATGGAGAAACGACTAGACTAGATTTTCATTTATGACCTGTGACATCTGAGGATCATGCTTTAATTTTATTATTAATATGGACTAACCATTTACATTATGTAGTTTATTGAGTATCCCTGGGATGGTTCTACCTCCCGGATACTCACTGTGATTATTCTTTCATAAGCCCTTTATGTGGTGTCGCTCAGACGCCCGACTGCGGCATGCTTGTTGTTTATTTATCTTTTATAAGCCCTTTATGTGGTGTCGCCCTGACGCCCGACTGCGGCATTATTATTCTTGCAGTTTCCTCTCGAGGAGTCATTCAGACCCTCGTTTGGCACCCAGTAATTTATTTTGGGATTTCGGGAGGACCACCGCCCGACTTCTCTGTTATTTTCCCATGCATCATTATCTCTATGTCTGATTGCACTTGTTAAATCTGTTCTCATGCATCGGGTTTACATTTGTTATATCCTATGTTCGAACTATCTTGCGAGTACTTCCATAGTACTCACTCACGTACTGCATGTTCATATTATCTCTGCATGCGAGGAACGCAGACTTCCGTGGCAGACGTTGTGATCATAATTATTTCAGAGCAGGATTGTCCCTTATGATATTTCACCCGTGTTCTTAATGTTTGTGAGTACATTCAAACGTACTCACTGGCTTGTCCCTGGCTATTGTCTTGGCCAGATTCCTTGCTTGGAGATAAGCATCGCGATGACGGCCCCGGTACTTGCGCAACGACGATAGCAGCCTTGCGAAGATAGGAGTTATCCTGGTCAGCTGTTCTTGTGGGAAATGGAGTCCCATAGACGCAGATGTATCCAACCGCTTCCGCCCTCAACCATTAGAAACCAAGTGTTGTACTCCTAGGCCACAATGGTCTTGTACTACATATTTTTGTACCCTGCTTGGAATTCTTGTATCAAGTTGGTGCCTCATCAGCTAACAGTAATCCTGGGGCTGGTGAGCACACAGGCCGTTTTTCTGGGAAATTATTATCCCAAAAATCCGGTCGTGACAAGATTCCCCTTATTGTCAACGATACAGCCTGCAGCCAAAGGAAGGTGAGAATGACAAAGGCATCTGGATTAACTTTGATCCTTGGATGTCTCAAGTCCGACAGGCAGTGATGTGGTTCAAGCCTTCAGGTTGATAGGTAATTGGGATGTTGCGTCAAAAGGGTGGAGCACTGGTGTCTCCGAATCACTGGTGGCTGAAGCGGGACTGCAAATTATGATGGTGTTGGATCATCCCTCTTTGAATGACTTGTTGTCTTTGCTGCTTGTTCTGGATGGGTAGTTCTCTCTTTTGTTATGCATATTGATTCCTTATCATTTGGTCATCCTCTTCTATGTCACTCTTACTATGTAATAGTTGCCTCTATTTAGAATGTCATTCTCGTCTGGATCACGAGAGTCTGAGCGCTGTAGATGGGTGCGTTTTGGTGGTGTAGCAAGACTTCTTTTGAACTATCATGTCTTGTTGTTTATGTCAGTAGTAGTCACTAGTTAGTGTTTGACTGTTGTATATATCGTTGTTTCAAACTGTTTATTGTCTCGAACTGCTGGTGGGCTAAATGAGGGCATCACCATTCTCTAGTGTTCAGAGTATATCTCCTTTTTTCAAGTTATAATTTGAGCTCCGTGTCTTTTCAATGATGTACACTTGTTTGGGATAGTGAGGTGTCGATGAATATGGGCCGAGTAGTAACGCACTGCCAAACATGTCAATTATGACAGTCATGCCAGGCTCTCAAAAAAAGAAATAAAAAGGACTCTTAGGCCGACATGTGGGCGCCACCGGTGTTTTCATGCGCTTACGCGCCGAGAGCATATTGGCGCGTGTTCGAAATTCATGCTACCTTTTCATCCCCAATCTCCCGCCCCTCCCCCACCTCTGGAATCTCGATTCCTACTCTAGCTCCCCCAAATCCCCCTCCTGTACTCAAGTGCACTATCATGTCGCCGGTCAACGTGGATCTCCGAGCCGGATATCCTGAGGTCCGTCCTGCCTTCGGGCGCTGCGTGCTGTCGCTCAACAGTGGCATGGTGGCGCTTGACGACCAGTTTGCCGGCAAAGTGCTGATGGTAACCATTAACGGTGACCGGCCTCCCGTCTTGCCGGACAACCTTGTCAAAGCTCTTGGCATTGCGCATGACTTCCAAATAAGTGACTTGCTCGTCGAAGTCTGTCCACCACCCGCTGATTTCATCATCAGGTTACAGACAACTTTCGACTGCAGTTGTGTGTTTGAATCTTCCCGGCGTTTGTTCTGCGATGGCGTGCTGGTGAGCTTTGATCGGTGGCACCCAGGATGGGGCTCGGTGCCCTCTGAGCTTGAGTTTTTAACAAATCTTACCTTCCACGACATGCCTCGACGTGCTTGGAACAGCGAGTCCATGAATGAGCTTATCAACGACCTTGGAGGTGAGCTCGTAAGTATGTTTGTTCCTCCAGACAGCTTGGCTCTGACGGTTATGGCATGGATGAAGAAGCCGTCCACCATACCGAAGGTGATTGGTGTTGAGATACCGGTGCAGGAATCGGGGTTGTACTATTCGTTGCCACCAAGGCCACCGCGGACCATGTTAGGGATGTACCTGTATCGAGTGTTCGTGCATGTCAAAGAAGTGGTCAATCCATCAATCGAAGTCCTGCCGCCGCCGCTGGTGCCAGGGTCCGTCGACGACGTCCATTACAGGAGTCAACGTTAGACTTTCCCTATGTTGCTCGTAACGATGGATGGCACAGGGCCTACTCCATCACGCGACGGAGGCCACTGCTTCTTTGGTAGAAGAGGCATGGCTGGCCGCCTGGATGTGCTCTTATTTGAGGTAACAACTGAATCTTCTTAGATACTAGTTAAATCCGAGCTATCAGTGTGAAGCACTGATGTGCCAGTACATTTGATTGTGACCTATTCTATTTTTGTGCCTGAACTTTTTTTAGAAAGGGGTGTACGTCAACTTAATGTGCTAGCAGAACTTGTTGTGTTGTCTATCTGTTTTCTTTGCACATCATTCAAGATATTTCCCCGTCATTGATGAAGACGATGAAACGTTATGTATGAGTTCACTGGTTTCAACATAGCCCTACCCGTAGCGATCCACTGCTTCCACCCTGATTGTGCCACCTGCATGAAATTTTTGTATGCAAGTTCAGTGTGCTATGATGTTCTATATGATTGTGTCAACTATATAAGTTTTTACTCAGCATCAGCAATGCATATGGCTGAAAGATGTATTTACGAGCATCGACCGATGGGTCTCTCTCTCTCTCTCACACACACACACACACACACAAGTGGGACTCGTTGAATTATTTCTTCGCTCATGACAACTTTTAATTTGGTTCCACTGTACTCTAACTTTTTTCTTAAGTTTTTTTTGAGAAATTCTGAAGTTATTAATTGAGCTCAGTGACTTCAAAAGTTGTGCAGAAGACTTGTTTGGGCCTTTTCAGGCGTCGCTGAATGTGGGTGAGTATCCATGTAAAGTTGTAATGTACTACACATGCCTTTTTGGTCGAACATCAACAATGCAACTAGGCCGACAGTAGTACACAAGATCCTAAAATAAGCGTAGCCTAGCCTATGTTTCTTTTAATAAAATGCATAACCCAGTTCATTTTTTATATAATAAGATTACCAAGCCCAACTTAATTTTTTAATAATATTCGTATCTCAATATTATTGTTTATAATAAATGCTCAGTCCAGACCATCATTGTTTTTTCACCCATCCCAGAAAATGGGTCCATTTTTACTAAAATCAAATGGCTTGTAAATTATCAGAAATGATAAATGCGCTGCATGTACGCAATTTTATTTTTCACCCAGCTCAGTAAATAGGTGTATTCGAATAAACCAATAATCAAATGCGCTGTAAATTATCATAAATAGTAATTACCCAGCCTAGTAAATATATTATTTTTTGAGTCAAAGCCCGGGAAATAGATGTATTGGCAAACAAAATGAAATGGGTTGTAAAACCTAAATAAATGGGCTGCATTCCGCCACGGCTTTCGAAGCTGACTTTGTTGGCCCACTAGACGAAGCCAGCACAAGGTGTTGTCCATTTAGTGAACAAAACGATTTAATGATCTAAAATAGAAAGTCAACAAATTATTCTGACATCTGTAGTCGTTGGATTGACATCCAACGACGATCTTGTTTCTTCAATCTCTGATCTAGTTGCTCTTGCTCTAGCCGCCAAAACCATCGTTGGCTGGAGCGCCTGCATCTGCCTCCCGTGGCCAGCTGTGCTGCTACGCAGACCTCGCCGCCCCGCCCTACTCCCAATGGTGGCCAGGTCATACCTGTACTCACCCACACCTTTTGTTATTCTCCGGCGAAGGCAGCCTCACCCGGCAGCCGAACCAGTCCCTCGTACTCCCCTCCGCCAGGGACTCCAGTGCCCCTTGTTCCACGACTCTAGATAGTTCCCATCTTAGGCCTCCCCGTCGTCCACTGCCTTGGTGCTATCAGCGCGGCGTGGTCAACGTGGTCAAGGAACGACTTACATTGGAAGAGGACTATACGTGGAGGGGCTGACAGCTAGGTCCACGGCCGCAACAAGGAAGTGCCTCCTTGTTACGCGCAAAATAATGATTCCTCCACCTGACAGCGGGACCTACCGGAAGGGCCTCGAAACAAACATTTCCCCCCTGACAGCTGGGACCCACCAGCTACATCTTCGCATGCAAGGAAGTGCGTCCATATTACGGGCAAAAAATGATTCTTCCCCCTGACAGCTGGGACCCATCAGCTATATCTTCGGATGCAAGGAAGTGTCTCCTTAGCCTCCCTGACAGCTGGGACCCACCGGGTCAAACCGTACGTAGGGTTGTCTGTCTAGTCGCGAACGTGTACGTACATACTGGTCGATCAGTCTCTCTGCAGAGATGAATCGTGGCCGAGTAAGGAGATGCACGTGTCGTAGTAGAGGCGCGGACGTAGTATGTCATGCAGTCCCATCTACATATATCATGTACATGTACGTACAACCACGCTGCAAGAAAGTTAATACGGCTACGTACGTACATAAGGGTGGGGTCTCGAATGCGTACTCGCACATACGTACGGCCAGGGCTCGTGTACATGGAGAGGCAACGGACGGCAGCGACGCCGTCCTGTTCGGTCGGCAGCTAACCGGCTGGGTTGGAATGGAGGAAACAGCGTCGTGTTTACCGAGAGCCAAGTGACTGGGTCGGAACGCGTCCTGTTCATCGGGAGCCAAGCCACTGGGTCAGAACGCGTCCTGTTCATCAGGAACCAAACGACTTGGATGGAACAGCCGAAACGGGGTCTGGCATACTGCAAAACGAAGGAAAACGGCCTTCTGTTCGACCGCATATGGTCGAAACGGGGTCCTGTTCATAGGTAAAGGTCTGGCGTATCGCAGAACAGAGGAAACCGACTTGTGTTGGAGCGCTTACGGTCGAAACGGGGTCATGTTCATCGGGAGGGGTGTGGCGTACCGCAAAACGGGACCCCATGGGATATTGTTCATCCATCGTCTACTGCCTCGCTCCAGCCTCCACGGGCTACTGTTCATCCATCGCCGACTTCCTCCAGCCTCCACCTGGTACTGTTCATACACCGTCGACTTCCTCCAGCCTCCACTTGCTACTGTTCACCACGGGGTCCTGTTCATCCAGCCTCCACCTGCTACTGTTCACCACGGGGTCCTGTTCATCCAGCCTCCACAGGCTACTGTTCAACCAGCCCTCCACACGGGGTCCTGTTCAACCAACCCTCCACGGGGTCCTGTTCATCCACCCCCAACCGACTCGGGTGTGTGGCGGCCTCCTCTTGATCGGGGTCATGTTCATCCAGCGGCAAACAACCTCTACTACCACGGGGTCCTGTTCATCCAACCCCCACCAGAAACTGTTCATCCAAACCCCAACAACACCCACTGTTCATCAAGAGGCAGCAGCAGGTTCGATTGGCTTCAGTTAGCAGCAGTAGCGAAGGAATCGCTCGGATCCAGTTAACATCCAGGGATCGATCGCTCGGGTTCAGTAACGTACCTAGTGCAATCGCTCGGGTTCAGTAAGCGATGCCTCGCTCGGGTTCAGTTAGAGCCCAATGCCTCGCACCCACGCGCGTACGTGTACGAGAGAAACACACAAACCTCCGTGCATCGCTCGGCCCCGACCACGAACCGTAATCGGGAACTCCTTGATATTTTCCTCGTCCTTGCTTCTACCACAATTTTTTCCGTCATGGACGGCCCAAAGAATGTTATGCAGCTGCGTCCCCGGCCCGGCCAGGACGAAAGCCCATTTTCTATCATGATTTTTTTGTCATAGAAGTAGGAGCCCACCACATCTACGATGATACGTGCTTTTGTCACAATTATCGTCATAGCAGTGTCATAAGCATGACAGAATTTTTTTTCTTTCGGCCCAAAATGTCACGGATGTGTCTTTTTTTGTAGTGTGTGTCTGTTGTGGTTGCAAACATTACTATTTTAACGGACTTTGTTATTCTTGATATACTCGAGGACGACAGTATATCGATCATCCTTGGTAGACCCTTTTTGAATACTGCAGGGGCTGTTATTGATTGCAACAAGGGCAATGTCACTTTTCATGTTAATGGTAATGAGCATATGGTACACTTTCTGAAGAAAAAACCTCAAGTTAATAGCATCAATTCTATTGGAAAAATTTCAACAATTGCTATTGGGGGTTTCAAATTCCCTATTCCTACTGTCAAAAAGAAATATGATATTCTTATTGTTGGGGACATGCATATCCCGTTGAGGTAACCTAGTGTTATACTAAGATTCTCCGGTTTCATGTCATTTGGAAGAAGTTTGTTAATAAGACTTGATCAACCTTATTAATGGATTCCTTTTGACGGGCATGAGATCGATGAATTTAGTAAACACAACCTTCTGTACCCACTTTTTACTTTCTGTTATTTAGAATAAATAAAGCAAAAATACTATTATTTGCCTGTTTTCTGAATTATCTGTGCAATAAAAAATGTCCCAAAAATAAAAGTTCTCCAAATGCCCTGAAAATTTAGTATGATTTTTATAGAATATAGAAGAATTTTTGGCACTGAGAACACACCAGGGGGCAGTACCAGTGGGCCACAAGCCCACAGACGCGCCTAGGTGGCTTGTGGGCCCCACGTGGGCCCCCCTCACTTGGAGATTTCTTTGGTGGGATTTATGCCACCCGGTTAGCTAATTATCTTAGGGTACCCATAAGGGAAAATGACATTGAATTACCACCTGCTTTCCTTGATTATAATGCTATGGTATGCTATCAGTTTCTTGAGAGGAACGAACAAGCCCTCTTGTACCGATTAATCTTTGACAGGGATCGCATCTATTACGCTTCCCGCTCCTGCCTTCTTTAACTTTCAGGTAAAACGGAGATACTTTATAACCAGAGAGGAGGCAGACGAGTATGAGAGATAGGGGGAGGCCGCTCGCCTCCACGCTGCAGCCCTTCAGACAGTGGCAGCAGCAGCTTAGTACAACCCCAACTACGATTTTGGATACTATCCTGGCCAGCCATGGCCCTAAACCAACTTAGGCCTAAAGCCTAAGCATGGGGGAGTACGTATTTCTCACCGACATTACGTTCATGTTCACACACTCATTCTAGTTGTCGGTGTTCATACTTTTTGTAACGCCCCGAGTCCGACGCTCCAGATGCGTGCCATGTTTTGCGTGTCGGCTCTGTTATTTATTTGTTTGTTGCTTTCATCATCGCATCATCCGCATTGCGTCGGCACCTCGTTGCCTTCATTGTTTTTAAAAACATGCATCCGCTCGTAGTTGCCGCGTTCCCCCCTTGCTTTCGGTGACCGTTCCGAGTCAAACCTTGTTATTCGTTTGCCCTCTTGCCAAAACCCGGAGTCTCTCTGTATGGTGCATCGACCTCTTGCCCGTGTCCGAAACTGCCCCGAACCCGACCCGCTCAGTCATCACCATTGGGTACGGATCATCCCCAAACATCTATATAACATCACCGTTTCCTTTGTTGGACTCTCCTAGCCTATTTTTCTCGATCGTCCGATTTAAATCAGAGGGCCCAAATAGCCTCTAATCTAATCCCATGAGATATATATTAGTCCAACCCTAGAAATTAGGAGCCTTGTCCCATCAGTCCCATCCCGCCGCCGCCAACATCTCCCACCTCGGGATCCCTCCAGATCCACCCTCTCTCCCTCGATTTCCCGATCGGGCCAACCACCTCCTTCCCTCGATCCACCCAATCCCGCAACCGAGGCCCGAGCTCCTCCCGCTCGATCCCTCCTCGAGCACCTGCCTCTGCCCGAGCTCCTACCACAGCTCCCCATCACCCTCGACCCCGCCTCGTCGGCCGGCCGGAGATGAGTGCCCCGACAGCCCCACTCATTTCCCCTCCTGCTTCTCTACCTCTCTGTCTCACGATCTTCCCCTCCCTCTCTCTGTTTTCGCTCATAGGAGACCGCCATGGCGCCGCTGCAGTTCTCCTGCAGTTGGATGCAGCAGCGCTGCATCGAGCGCACGCCCGCGCCGCCGCTGCCGTGTCTGCCTCCCTCCGCCTCCAGCCGTCCCCGCCGCCATGCGCCTCGTCCGCCTTGCCGGGTTCTTCGCCAGTCCCTCGCCCCGCCTCTGCGTCTCTGCTCCTTCCTCGACGCCGAGCTCGCCAAGCTCCGCCGCCTCGACCTCAGGCCGGCCTCCCTCGCGCCCTCTCTTCCTTTCCCTCCCCCCTCTTTCTGTCTCACCTCTCTATGTCTCTCTTCGTCAGGGACAGGAACCAAACGAGCCCAGCTGCGGTCTCGCCGGAGAGCTCCCCCGCGCCCGTCCCATCGCGCCGCGCCTGTCCAGCCTCTGCTCGAGCTCGTCGACCCGCCGCTTCCCGCGCCTGCCGGCCCTGCCTCAAGTCCCCGCTGCCGCGTTGTGCCCTGCGTCTGCCTCGCCCGCTCGTCTCTGTACGCGAGGGGAACGAGCGCCTCGCCCGCGTTGACCTCTCCCCTCGCCAAGCCGCCGAGCCGCCCGAGCACCTCCTCCAGTTCGTCGCCTCGGACGCCGCCTGGTCAAGCTCCGATCGCTGCCGTCCATCGCCGGGAGACGCCAGTGCCAAGTTCCCTGTCTGCTTCCTCTGCATCGAGCGAGGGCAGCGCCCGCGTTGACCGCGTCGCCCATCACCAGCTACCAGGCCAAGCGTGCCCCTTCGCGGCCTGCCCAGCCTCCTCCCCACCGAACTGGGCTTGGCCCATGGTGAGCAGCATCCAGTGCCCTCTCATGTGCACTGTTGGCACAGCAAGTTTCGGCCCGTGTAGTTTTTTTCCCAGAGCTGCGATTTTGTCCATTATCCACAGTAATTCCAGTTTTGCAGAAAAACCCCTCATGTTCATGCATGTAATAACTAATTAACCGTGCATCGGATTAAAATGATTTATATATGTAAAATGCTTAGAATTTTATCTAGTTTCACATTATGCCACTCTCATCCATGTTTAAAATGTTTAAAATGCTATTTGTTTAAATTTGCTCGAATGCCATGTTAAAATGATTTATTTCATAACTAAATAACCGTAGCTCGGATTTTAATAAACTTTATATGTAAATGGGGTAGAAAAATGCCTAGTTTAACATGGTGCACTTCATTTTGCTGTTTAGCAACATTAAAATTGTGTTTAGGGCAGAATAGTACCAATTCCAAAATATGCATATGGGGATTTTCCGGTATTGTCGTTTGTTATTTCCAGCCTCATTTAAACTTGCCTAGATAGGTTGTTAAATTATGCTTCACCTCTTCCCATGTCAATCAACATTTAATATTGTTGGGTACATAACCGAGAGAACTAAATAATTGATGTGGTGTTTCGTTAATATGCAACTCGTTGCATATTCAGCTCCATTTAACTTGTAGTTTCGTTTGTGCACTTTGCCATGCCATGCCTCTTTAAACCGGACATGCATCATACTTGATTGTGCATTATGCCATGTTTATGTGATGGTTGTTTTACTATGTTGTTTGTTTCTTTCCGGGTTGGTTCTCTGGTTACCTTCGGTTTCGTTCCGGAGTTGTGAGGATTCGTTCGACTACGTCCGCTTGTCTTCTTCACGGACTCGTTCTTCTTCCTTGCGGGATCTCAGGCAAGATGACCATACCCTCGAAATCACTTCTATCTTTGCTTGCTAGTTGTTCGCTCTATTGCTATGCTACGCTACCTACCTCTTGCTATATCATGCCTCCCAAATTGCCATGAAACCACCTCTAACCTTTGTCACCCTTCCTAGCAAACCATTGTTTGGCTATGTCACCGCTTTTGCTCAGCCCCTCTTATAGCGTTGCTAGTTGCAGATGAAGATTGCTCCATGTTGGATTATGTTTATGTTGGGATATCACAATATCTCTTATTTAATTAATGCATCTATATACTTGGTAAAGGGTGGAAGGCTCGGCCTTATGCCTGGTGTTTTGTTCCACTCTTGCCGCCCTAGTTTTCCGTCATACCGGTGTTATGTTCCTTGATTTTGCGTTCCTTACGCGGTTGGGTGATTTATGGGACCCCCTTGACAGTTCGCTTTGAATAAAACTCCTGCAGCAAGGCCCAACCTTGGTTTTACCATTTGCCTACCTAAGCCTTTTTCCCTTGGGTTCTGCAGACTCAAGGGTCATCCTATTTTACCCCACAGGCCAGTGCTCCTCTGAGTGTTGGTCCAAACTAGAGCACCGTGCGGGACCATCCCTTGGCAACTTGGGTTACGTTGGTACCTGTACGCTTAGCTTATCCGGTGTGCCCTGAGAATGAGATATGTGCAGCTCCTATCGGGATTTGTCGGCACAGCGGGTGGTCTTGCTGATCTTGTTTTACCATTGTCGAAATGTCTTGCAAACCGGGATTCCGAGACTGATCGGGTCTTCCCGGGAGAAGGAATATCCTTCGTTGACCGTGAGAGCTTATAATGGGCTAAGTTGGGATACCCCTGCAGGGTATAAACTTTCGAGAGCCGTGCCCGCGGTTATGAGGCAGATGGGAATTTGTTAATATCCGATTGTAGAGAACTTGACACTTGACTTAATTAAAACGCATCAACCGCGTGTGTAGCCGTGATGGTCTCTTTTCGGCGGAGTCCGGGAAGTGAACACGGTTTCTGGGTTATGTTTGACGTAAGTAGGAGGTTCAGGATCACTTCTTGATCATTGCTAGTTCACGACCGTTCTGTTGCTTCTCTTCTCGCTCTCATTTGCGTATGTTAGCCACCATATATGCTTAGTGCCTGCTGCAGCTCCTCCCCCGTTACACCATCCTTTCCTATAAGCTTAAATAGTCTTGATCTCGCGGGTGTGAGATTGCTGAGTCCTCGTGACTCACTAGATACTTCCAAAACAGTTGAAGGTGTCGTTGATACCAGTGTAGGTGACGCAACTGAGCTCAAGTGGGAGCTCGATGAAGATCTTGTTCGTTGTGTTGTTTCTTCTTCCTGTTGATCAGTAGTGGAGCCCAGTTGGGATGATCGGGGATCTAGCAGTTGGGTTGTCTTCTTTTCTTTTGGTTCCGTAGTCGGATCTATGTTTGTACTCTGAATGATGTATGATTTATTTATGTATTGTGTGAAGTGGCGATTGTAAGCCAACTCTTTATCCCATTCTTGTTCATTACATGGGATTGTGTGAAGATGACCCTTCTTGCGACAAAACCACAATGCGGTTATGCCTCTAAGTCGTGCCTCGACACGTGGGAGATATAGCCGCATCGTGGGCGTTACACTTTTTCATTGTATTATCCATGTTAGTTTATTTCTTTTTCTCGCTTTCTTCTTGTGTGTTTGCAAAACTTTGAGAAAATCCAAAAAATTAGTTGACGCTTCTTTTTAGTTTTCCTTTCCATTGTTTATTTAGTAGTAGTATTAAAAGAAAAACCCAAAAAGATTTCTAGTTCTTCTTTTGCTTGTTGGGAGCTTTCCCGTGTAAATAGTTTTTCTCGTTCTTGTTTTTGCTTTCTTCAGAAAAACAAAAACCTCCAAAAAAAATTGAGTGTGTTTCTTTGAAATTATTTTCCTTTTCTTTGGGTCATAAGGAGAAGGCCACGATGAAAATGTTGAGTGGCTCTCATATGCATTATTGTTGATCTAACAAAGAGCCCATATTACCTTGTCTTCTCCTTTGAATAAATGTTTGCAGATTCCAACTTAGTCCAATGCACGTGCACTCTTATTATTATCCACGCCGTCGGGTCGTGCGAGTAGAAGGCAATAATGACGATATATGATGAAATGATCGAGATGGAAAAAAGCCGGTACGAACTCCACCTATTTTGTTTTTGTAAATATGATTAGCTCATCGTTCCTGATTCAGCCCATTATGAATGAAACATGTTTGCAATGACAATTAGAGATTATAGTTACTCATGCCATGCTCAATTAGCTAGGAGTTTATAATGGTTTGTCTTGAGTGCCAACATGCAAATTAAAATGGTTATGATGTACTATGATAGGATGGTATCCTCCTTTGAATGATTCAAGTGGCTTGACTTGGCACATGTTCACACATGTAGTTGAAACAAAAATAACATAGCCTCCACGATATTTATGTTCATGGTGATTTATATCCTACTCATGCTTGCACTCAATGTTGGTTAATCTCCATGCATGTTTATGACTGTTGTCGCTCTCTAGTTGGTCGCTCCTCAATCTTTTGCTAGCCTTCACTTGTACTAAGCGGGAATACTGCTTGTGCATCCACTTCCTTAAACCCAAAGTTGTTCCATATGAGTCCACCATACCTACCTATATGCGGTATTTACCTGTTGTTCCAAGTAAATTTGCATGCGCCAAACTCTAGACCTTCAAATAATAATCTGTTTTATGCCCGGATCGATCATGTAGTCACCGGGGGCTGTCAGTATCTTCCATACTAGGTGGGTTATTCTCACGAGGAGTGTTGATTCACTTGTCATTAATGAGAGAGTGGCTGGTAATCGGGATGCCCAGTTCCATGCTCGACATCAAATCAAAATATAAATTCAAACAAAACTCCCCCAGGATTGTTGTTGGTATGGACGATACCCATTGTTTTGAACCAGCCATGGAGTGTGATTGTTGGTGGAGGGGGAGTAAAAATTTACCATTCTGTTTGGGAACCGCCTATAATGTATCTAGCATGGAAGATACCGAGATCTCTTGGTTGTTATGTTGACAATGAAAGCATACCGCTCAAAATTATATTCATGTCTGTTTTAAAAGCTCGAGCTCTGGCACCTCTGCGAATTCCTGCTTCCCTCTGTGAAGGTCCTGTCTATTTACTTTTATTGTTGAGTCATCATCCTCTTATAAAAAGCACTAGTTAGAGAGAACCACTGTCATTTGTATGCTTTGTTATTAATTGATATTGAGTATGAGTGTGATTGGATCTCTTTTGCCATGAATTATAATGTCTAGTCAGTGCTTGATCTTCAGGGGTGCTCTGCATTTATGTTTTGCGGTCTCAGAAAGGGCTAGCGAGATACCATTTCATCATATTATATCATGATTGTATTAAAAAAGTGTTGTCATCCGAGATTTATTATTATTGCTCGCTAGTTGATTATGCCATTGATATGAGTAAATTTGAGACCTAAATGTTATTGTGAATATGGTTAGTTCATGGTCTTTGCTGAAAACCCGAATACTGGCTAGACATATTTCCAACAACAAGATCAAACAAAGTTCGTAAAAGTTTTTCTTTGTCACTTTCAGTTTGTCAACTGAATTGCTTGAGGACAAACTACTGCAGGATGCTGCTAACGCGACACTATGATCAGAGACCCTTTGACGAAACTGTGTGCGATGCATTAATCACAAACGGTGATGTAAAATAACCATCAAAAAGATGCACAACGTTTGCGATGAAGGATGCATCAAACACGGTTGAGATTTTAGTTGCATGTGCGATGAGGGGCATACGGTTTAGTTCAATGAACTATTTGCGATGAGGCAGAACAAAAGAAACAGGAGCCAGATGAAGGCGTGTGCGATATACGGCATACAGTTCACTCGGATAAACTGTTTGTGATGAGGCGGAACAACAGAAATGGCCTGCCAGATGAAGGTGTGTGCGATATACGACATACAGTTCACTCGGATGAACTGTTTGCATTGAGCCAAGAGAACAGAAATGGTTCAACTTAACAAGATGTGTGTGATACGCGGCAAACAGGTTTGTAATCGGAAATGTGTGGGAAGACCAATAACAACACAGACGATTCCTATTAACAAGCCGTCTGTGTTGTGAGCAAATGATTGCTGGTATACAATTGTGAGTGATTGATGAAATCATCACCGACGGGTTCCATTGTTTAGTTCATGTGCGATGTGATTTGCTCTGTCTACAGAGCATCCACATATATTCTTAAAAAGGCAGCATTGCAAAACCAAATTAAGCATACAACTACACAAGTGACTACACACATAACATTCCCACACACCAAAGTAAGCAATTACATGCATACTAAACTAGGAGAAACGAGGATCTAATCATCTACTTATTGTTGTGACGACGCTTGCCATTGCTCTGCTTCCGGCTGGATCCCTACCCGTTTTGGGGAAGGAGGCACTTCCTCATGTCAATGATCCGCTTGTACATGTCGTAGCTCGTGTACGCCTCCTTGGCCGCGTACATGACGTGAGCTTTGTCGAGTTTCTCCATCTAGGACGAGTGATGCACGCTTGTCCTTGATGCATGAATCCTTCATGTCTCTGTAGTAGGGCTCGATGATGGCCCCGGCGAGGTGAACCAGTGAGTCCTTCTCATGCTCCTTGCTGCCCCAGATCTTGTATTGGCCCTGGATGTTAACAAGATTCTGGCAAGCAATGCCTGAATTCTTGAGCACCTTTACATCGTTGGTGATGTCCACCATAGCGAACATGTAGTGGGTGCTGTTGATAAACCTAGCGAAATTCTCGCAAGGCCTTGTGGCCAGGAAGTAGTGGTAGACGAGGACGTGGTTGCGCACGCATATTTGGGCGACGGTGACCTTGGGACGAGACCCGGAATGAGTGCGGGTGTACTCGAGGTCGAACCCGACCACCTTGTACCTCTCCTCGGCAAGCAACAGCTCCATGATGTGAATGGAGTGCTCCACCCAAACCGGGTTGTTGGTGTACACCACCGAGAGCTCCGTGAACCTTCTGCAGGTGTCCACCACGGCATGCATGGTGAACTGCTGCTCGTCGTCAGCAGCCGCTCGGAGCGCCATTGGAGCCGCGCAGGATACCCTCTAAGAATTTGTCGTGGTGGGTGTGCTTCTTGCAATGGTGGGGCGCGATCGAAAGGTTGATGAGACACAAGGGTTAAATGGCCGCTATAATAAATGGGGGCCGGCCGGCCTATAATCGTCACGTCTTGTCACGGCGTTCATAGCGGAGGATTCCAGTGCACGCTTGACAACACCGCACCGCACGCGTTTCGTTTGACCATGCGTGGGTTCGAAGAGGCGCCAAATGTATCTTCGATGAGCCTGTTGCCGCGCTACCGCAGAGTTTACCGCACAAGCTTCCCGCCCGGCTAGTTTGGCCATGCGTCGGCTAGAAGAGGGACAAACCGTGGGCGTTTATTAGCAAAAAGATTTGTAAAAATGAAGTGTGTGGAATGACTTCGATCATAAGTTTACCCGTGGGTGATGAGGTCAAATTTACAGAGAAGGGTGATGATGGACACTCAAGTGCGATAATTAATTCTGCGCTGTACAGGGCACATGGTTGAATAAACCAACTGTGTGCAATAATGTCGAAGATCACAGTCAAGTTAGCTATACAGACCGTGTGCTATGAGATCGACAAGGTAAACAGATTCGAGAATGGTTAATAAAATCTAAGACCATTGCATATGAAGGTCAAAATAGTGCTACCAATATACGAGTCTCATACGATGCCATTTCAACGATTGTACCACAAAATCTCGAAATATTACAAGGTTCAAATTCCAGAGTTATATGGCTCAAATCCAAAGATTACAAGGTTCAAACTGATATTAGAAATGAAATTCAGCTCATCTGCTGTAAACGCTCGCGCTGATCCGCTGAACATGGATATCAGAGAGGTTCAAACTAATATTACCACTTCTAAGTCTGGTTTCGAAACCTCATAATTTTTGCAAAGGGGTCATCCACTGAGAAGTCATGTATGGGGTTGACACGATGACTTCCGATTACTATGTCATATGAAGTTCTAAAATGAACTTCAGCATTTTTGGAGCCTATTCCATTCTGCCGCAGCCGCCGGCGCTGATCAACAAACCATTCATTTTTGCGAAATAAATGTAGGGCAAACCTCATTACCTTCAGCACCCTTGCTCTGACAACAAAGAACCTGGCGAATATAATCTCCGATAAGGTCCCTTGGTAGGAGTTCAAAGTAATTTCTGAGAGATGAAGATCTAGGCATTCACGTGATTGTTGTATTGTATCACATTATCCACCACTAGGGCTAATCTTATCTGCAAAAGAAGAAAACGTGTTAGTGCCTACATGCATTTTTGAACACTAATACAAGCCTATTTGGTTTGCATGATTTGTAAAATGCACTAACATGCCATCTTCGATCTGACATGATTAACATGGGCATTAGATTACAATATAGAAAAATGTAGCCTTCTTCACAAGAGGTTGGAGTGGATGAAAAGTTCCCTAAGAAAACTAGTACAGATGAATCCAAAAGATAAATGCTTATGGATTGTAACCATATGGATCAAGCAACCAATATGGGGGGGCATGTATGTACTGAAATCCTCCAAAAGAATCCTACAGAAATCATAGTACATTGTCATTGTAAACTTGGAAAAAGGGGTCACAAATTGAACTCCCTTATGGTTAACATTTAACAGGAAAGGAACATCACCTCGATATATAGCTTCTCCAGGCATGGAAAGCATATCAGGAAACTGACAACTTGCTCAGGTTGGGGCCGATAGATTCTAGTGCCAAGACCTTCACTATGCGCAATTTCGGGGTCAAGCTTGTCGGAATCATTTTCTGGATGACAGACGAGCATACATCTTCAAAATTATTAATAATGTTAATTTGTAGAAGGAGAGGTAGAAGGCGGCTGTTGTACCTAAACGGGTGTGGATCCAATAACAAGTTCGGAGTATTTGTCAGACGAGTTGCCCACCACTGTCAATTTTGGCACATAAATGACATTGATTCTTGTTGGACCTTCTTGATCAACTACAAGTGATCTCTCAAGTGCAGGTGTGTCCTCAATGACCATACCGTGGTACACATGTGATGTCTTCTTGCCGCATCAGCAACACACATAAATAGTTCGGAGAGTCATGGAGGTGATGTGGAAGCTACTCAACCCATTGATCGCCTGAAGACGAAGGTACTCGAGTGTAGTACAACCACGGAGCAGGCGCTCCATGTCATTGTTTGGGAGGCAGACGATGACGAGCTCGAGGTGCTTCAGTCGTGGTAGAATAAGAGCGGGCGCGTCATTAAGGGGGGATGGCAGTTCCTGAACTTGGTGACGCGCAGCATGGGCGTGATGTCTACTATGCAACCTTCTTCTTGTAGACGTTGTTGGGCCTCCAAGTGCAGAGGTTTGTAGGACAGTAGCAAATTTCCCTCAAGTGGATGACCTAAGGTTTATCAATCTGTGGGAGGCGTAGGTTGAAGATGGTCTCTCTCAAACAACCCTACAACCAAATAACAAAGAGTCTCTTGTGTCCCAACACACCCAATACAATGGTAAATTGTATAGGTGCACTAGTTCGGCGAAGAGATGGTGATACAAGTGCAATATGGATGGTAGATATAGGTTTTTGTAATCTGAAAATATAAAAACAGCAAGTTAACTAATGATAAAAGTGAGCGTAAACGGTATTGCAATGCTAGGAAACAAGGCCTACGGTTCATACTTTCACTAGTGCAAGTTCTCTCAACAATAATAACATAATTGGCACGTGCAACAAAGAGTCACTCCAAAGTCACTAATAGCGGAGAACAAACGAAGAGATTATTGTAGGGTACGAAACCACCTAAAAGTTATCCTTTCTGATCGATCTATTCAAGAGTCCGTAGTAAAATAACATGAAGCTATTCTTTCCATTCGATCTATCCTAGAGTTCCTACTAGAATAACACCTTAGGACACAAATCAACCAAAACCCTAATATCACCTAGATACTCCAATGTCACCTCAAGTATCCGTGGGTATGATTATACGATATGCATCACACAATCTCAGATTCATCTATTCAACCAACACAAAGAACTTCAAAGAGTGCCCCAAAGTTTCTACCGGAGAGTCAAGACGAAAACGTGTGCCAACCCCTATGCATAAGTTCACAAGGTCACTGAACCCGCAAGTTGATCACCAAAACATACATCAAGTAGATCACGTGAATATCCCATTGTCACCACAGATAAGCACATGCAAGACATACATCAAGTGTTCTCAAATCCTTAAAGACTCAATCCGATAAGATAACTTTAAAGGGAAAACTCAATCCATTACAAGAGAGTAGAGGGGGAGAAACATCATAAGATCCAACTATAATAGCAAAGCTCGCGATACATCAAGATCGTGCCAAATCAGGAACACGAGAGAGAGATATCAAACACATAGCTACTGGTACATACCCTCAGCCCCGAGGGTGAACTACTCCCTCCTCGTCATGGAGAGCGCCGGGATGATGAAGATGGCCACCGGTGAGGGATCCCCCCTCCAACAGGGTGCCAGAACAGTGTCCCAATTGGTTTTTGGTGGCTACAGAGGCTTGCGGCGGCGGAACTCCCGATCTAGGTTATTTTCTGGAGGTTTCTGTATTTATAGTAATTTTTGGCGTAGGTCTCACGTCAGGGGGGTCTCCGAGCCGTCCACGAGATAGGGCCCACGCCCAGGGGGGTGGGCGCGCCCTCCACCCTTGTGGACAGCTCGGGACTCTTCTGGCCCAACTCTTTTACTCCGGGGGCTTCTTTTGGTCCATAAAAAATCATCGAAAATTGGCACGTCAATTGGACTCCGTTTGGTATTCCTTTTCTGTAAAACTCAAAAACAAGGAAAAAACAGAAACTAGTACTGGGCTCTAGGTTAGTAGGTTAGTCCCAAAAATCATATAAAATATCATATAAATGCATATAAAACATATAAGATGGATAATATAATAGCATGGAACAATAAAAAATTATAGATACGTTGGAGACGTATCAGGGCGCGAGGCAGAGCACGGACGTTGGCAGCGAGCGCATATGCCCATCATCAAAAGTGAGCTCCTCGAGCTGATCTAGGGTGGGGGATCGGAACCAGTTGTCAAGCTTGGCTCGGTCCATGTCGTTGGAACGGAACTTGCCCATTCTATAGCCTCTGGTTGGGCCAAGGTGACTGCCGAGGATCTTGGAGAACGCATCCGAGCTTTTTCGATAGCTATGGCAGAGCTCGTGGGTGTTGATGAGGTCGAGAGGGGTGGAGTTCCATAGGGGGTGCCACCGCCGGGTGGAGTTCCATAGAAAAGTGTATTGGTAACTAGAAGTTATTAGGTAGGAATGTAGTAAGAAAATGGAATAACAGTTGGTTGCTTAAATACTACACAATCCATTTGATATTGCTGGGTAAGTCAACATGCAGATACTTGAAAAGAAAACTTACTTCGAACAAAGTCTGGACGGATGATATCGTCGAGGAAGTTAGCATATATCTCATGACCAGGCTCTTTTATGTGCAGTGCAATTATAGTGCCAACTTTCAGTACATAAAACTTAGAAATTTCTTTTCAAAGGCCAGTGCCAAAATAGGAGTCACCACGTTCATCAAGTCTTATAGTAGCAACGATTGTAAATCCATGCTTTGTGTTCAGTATGACATCCCTATAGTCTTGATTTATGTAAAGGAAAAGATTGTGCACTACAGATTCTGTTGCATAGCAAGGGACGCGCTGCAGAAAATGGTAGGATTGTTAAAGAAAATATGGTAACATACAAATATGGGCCCAAATTGAAAGAACTGTACAGCAGTTGAAATCGAAGGACAAAAATCTATAATTAAACAGATAGGGTAAACATGATGTCATGGAAATATGAGAGTAATCGAAAGAATAATACATCATTAATTTGCCTAATGTAGAAAGAAGAGGGAAAAAAAATCCCCTTTCACGTATATGGTTCATATGGCACCTTTTATCCAAATGTAGCAATATTTAGTATATGTTTAGGAAAGTAGGCCATGCCAACCGATTTAGGGTGAGATTGAACATACCGCGCGCTGTCTGTGTACAAAAGTAGGGGCTCTCCTTTTGACCCCTTTACTTGTGCACGGGCAGTCAGAGCCACGCGCCATGGCCACACCTAGCGAGGCAAAGGAGGGAAGCCGGAGAGAAGCTGAAGCACAAGACAACCAAAGCGACGCCAAGACCAGGAACACGAAAAGCAGGGAGACAAAGCAGGTTCCCCCAGCAAGACCCATGCCGGGGCAACCTCAGCGGCCCCGGCAAGGGCCCTGCCGGGGCAGCTCGCCCCACACCAGCGGAGTGCGCTACCCTTGAGCCCACGGTTTCCAAACGTAGTCAACCACGTTGGGACAAGGGCTCGGGAGGCACCTCCTTAGTGGCATGCAGATCTTTGTCAAGATCATAAACATATGAGATCAAATAAGGACCAGAAGACGGCGACCCTTGGCAAGATCCTTGCCGAGGAAGACCACAAGACCCCCGGCAAGGTCTTTGCCGGGGACGACTACAAGCGCCCCGGCAAGACCCTTGCCGAACCCCCCGGCAAGGCCGCAGCCAGGCCCGCATCAACCAAGACTCCACGGCTGCTCACATGCATCTGCCAGCCCAACCAGCTGGGCAGGCACCTGCATGGCGATATGCGGCTTCCAGGCCAACTCAGCAAACTCCTACGTGGTGGCATGCAGATCTTCGTGAAGATCCTCCCACCGCGCCACCTCAGCTGCCTGCCTGCCTACATGGCACTACATGCGTCGCTGGCTTGGGCGCGTGTCGAAGCCAGGCGAAGCGGGAACGGATGGGACGGGCTCCGTTCCCATCCCCGATAAAGCAAGGGGACACCTAAGCAGCGCATTAAATGCGTCTTGTCCTGTAATACGGGCGATAAGCTCGCAGCACTGTTTACCTTTCCACCTCCTGTGTGCCACTGTGGCAGCCCCTTTTGCCTATAAAAGGAGGCCCAAGGCGACCAGGAGAGGGATTCGGCTTTTTTGGGCTTGTTACACCTTGTAGCTAGCTCAAGAACACAAGAACACTGAATAGATCCACCAAAGCAGGACTAGGGTTTTACGCATCTTCGCGGCCCGAACCTGGGTAAACGAACCGCGTGCTTCCTATTAAACCCGCTCTTCGCTCAACCCCACGCCCCGCCAACCGTAGCAGGGATTCTTGTGATCCCATAGGTGTCGTTTTCCCCGACATCTTTGGCGCGCCAGGTAGGGGGCGCAGTTGTGAGAATCGGCTTCAGCAGCTAGTTCAGCGGTTCTTCATCACCATGGCTCCTAAGAAGAAGACGGCCGAAAGAATGACGCTGGCGCGGTGACAGAAAAGCTAAGTCACGCCGAACCTTAAATATTTCCTTTCTTTTATATAAGGTTATTCCCCTCGGAGATTTTGTTCTTTGTATGGAGAACCTGCACGCAAAGGGGCCCTCCCGCAATCGGCAACGCCTTTGTTCTGTTTCGAGTCCGCTCAACAGCTCAAGCGGCTGCGTCGAGAGCGGCAGGGTAGCCTTCCGCAATTGGCAACGCTCTCGATTCTGACTCGAGTCAAGCTCGACAGTTCGAGCGGCCGCGTTAAGGGCGGTAAGGTGGTTCGCCTGGCAGCAAGCACACCCGGCTGGCCAATGGGGACCCGTCCTCAAAACGCCGCCCTGGGGTTACGCGCCGGCGAGCCTTCCCAGTTAACATAGGGTGCACATACAAAGGAAAATCAAACAGGGAAAATAACATGCATAATATGAAAAGTACTGCAGAGTTATATTACATCAAATTGTTGCTGTGGTTCTAACTAAAGATAGGAATTGTCTTGGTCATGAACCTGCAGCGGCGATGAGAAACGAGGTGCCTAATCCCGGGGCTAGCCCTCCACCCTTTGAATTCCATCGGTGAGGCTGATGATGGGCTCGATACGCTCCTTGAGCGACGCGCGGTCAGTACCCTCCGCAAGCTCTCCAGCGCGGTGTCGAAGTCAAGGGTGGGGTTCCAATACGCCACCTTGGTGAGGACCTTGGTCATGGTACCCCGGCAGAGCCTTCGGTTCTCGTCGGCCAGTGAAGCCGCCCTGTTGGAGTGGAACCGCTCCAGGGCCTCGAGAACACCCTCGAAGAATAGGGTCAGCTTGGTGTTAGTGGTCCCGCTGCGCTCTGGGGCATACCTCACATTTGGCATCCCCATGGCGGCTAGCTGTGCAGTGATCCTACCGGCGACGTCTTCGAGGCGGCCGATCCAGCGGTTATGGCCGTCCACTACATCTTCGTGGTTGGCGGCCTCGTTCTTCCGCAGCTGCTTCTCCTTCTCCAGATCCTTGGCCAGGGTCTCCTCCCGGGCCTTGCTCTCTGACAGCATCCCCTCGAGACCCTCCAGCTTCAGCTTGAGGTCTTTGATGGAGTTGTTGGCCTCGGAGAGCTCCCCGGCCTTGCTGATGGCCGCACCCCGCGCCTCCGTCAGGGCGCCGTTGAGCGTGTCCTTCTCCTGGGACAGCTTTAGGTCCTGGTCCTTCAGCCCGTCCCGCTCCATCTCCAGCTCTCTCACCTTGCCGGTGTGAACCAGAGCCTGGGTTTCAAGTGCCTCTTTGTTTTTCTGCTCTAGCTCTTGGGTCCGCCGCATGACAAGGGTCTCGAGCTCCTCATCCTTGCCGCGGAGCATTGCGGCAAGCTTCTCCTAACGCGCGGCAAGGTCCTCCTCCTGGGAGTTCAGCGTGGCTTGGTGCTGGGTTTGAGCGGCCTCGGCCGCAACAGCCCGATTCTCCACCACCTCCTGGGCCTTCTCGATGTCGGCCTGCTTCAGGGTAAGCTCCACCTCGCGCTTGGCCAACTCGCCCCGGGCGGTCTTCAACTCTTCGCAGGCCTGGCGGAACCAAGTCTGCGTCTCGGCGACGCGCACCTTGAGGTCCGCCTCCACCTTCTCCGCCATTGCCATCCTGGACTTGGCCTTGTCCAGGCGGGCGCGGTGGAGTGCGTGGAGCTTCCGTAAGTTGGCACCCATGGCCTGGAGGAGCCGCTCCTCCTAGGAGCCGTCGCCACCTACGCTCGGCTCGTCGACGATTTCGAGCCCGGCGGCGGCAAGCACTTCATTGTCAAACACCTCTCCCTCGACGGGCGTCCTGGTGCCCGACGCGCCCGGAAGGTGGACGAACAGGTCGTCACTCACCCTCAGGTACTTGCCAGAGCCAGAGGCAGCTGAGGAGGAAGGCTGGTCGTCGACCACCTCCTCCTCGGCGGCAGCTTTGCCGGCCTCCCCGGCAGTGGCCTTGCCGGGCTCATCGGCAGGCCCCTTGGCAGCGTCCTCAGCAGCGCCCTTGGCGGCCTCCTCGGCGGAGATCTCCTCGGCCTCTGCCGCGGCAGCCTTGGCGACATCCTCGATGATGACGTCCATGTCCTCTGAGTCCGCCGAGGGGGGATCTGGACGCCGAAGGAGGGAGTGAGGCGACGCCAAGACCAAAGGGTCAGAAAGAGAAAGGAACAGGGACGAAAGGCGGACAACTTACCAGTGCTAGGCTGGGAAGCAGAAGTTCCTTCCCCGCCAATGTTTGGCGCCGAGGCGAAGCCACCGGCGCCCGAGTTCTCCTCCTCCTCCTCCATGTGCGTGGGCCCGGTGCTTTGCGCCCTTGCCGGGGACGCCCCTCAGGGCTGCGTAGTTGATGGGGGCGGCGTGTTGGGAGAAGCCCTCTGTGACTCCTCCTGCTTCTGCTCTCCTCCTGCATACGCGGCAAGGTCAACACCAAGATATCATACCCCTGGCACATGTGGACGAAGGATGAGTGATGAACTTACGCTGGGGGCTGCGCCGGGGGCTGCTGTACGGGCTGCTCAACACCACCAGTGGCTCCCTTGAAGTACCAGCCGGGTGCTGGCCGCCCGCCGAGGCCTTGGCCCTCTTCACCCTCTGGGCCAGCGTCTCCACGTCCCTGCGAAGATAAAGATAAGTCAAGATAAGTGGCACGATCCGGGGGAACGGAGATGACAGTAAGGGACATGATACTTACTCTTCCCCCACCTCCTCCTCTGCTGCTTTACTTTTCCTTCTTGGGCTAAGGGACCCAAAGTCAAAAACTACCTCCGCGTCAACATCTGCCGCAGGGGGGAAGAAGGCGGAGTCTGGACATGCTTGGACGAAGAAGAGGCAGTTGTCTTCTTCTTCACCGCGGCCTTCACCAGCTTCTTCGCCGCCGCGGCCCTTGTGTGACGCACGGACTCTTCCGGGGTCGGCTGAGGCTGCACAGCCCTGCCGGGCCTGACCGGCTCGCCGGAGCTGGCCCGCCGTAGGACTCGCCCTCTTCCCGTGGCCGGAGGGTCAACAGCCCCGGCCTCCTCCTCCGATGACTTGTCGGCCGCATCTTCGACAATGGGAGCCTCGGGTGCCGGCACTGCTGGCCTCCCCAGCAGCCTCCGCCCACCGGGCGACCTCCTCCTTCTCCGCGGCCGTTGCGGCCCTGTCCTCCATGCCACCAGCGCCGCCGGCCTCCTCGGAAAGCTTTGCCTCCATCGCCCTGGCGGCGATGTAGTCCAACTCCGCTTGGGTGGTGTCCTGGACAAGCCGCGGCTCGGCGGTGACGAATCCCTCATGCAAGGTGTCAAAGAATTCCTGCACCTTAATGTCCTCCGGCTCGATCCAGCTCGGATCAAGGCCATGCGCATTGAAGTCCGGCATCATGGCAATGATCTCGGTCCGGTGCGAGTTGTTGCTTAGTGGGACCACTCCTGCTGGCAACTTGAACAAGGGCCCCTTGGCGACCTTGCCGGCCTTCACGGCGGCCCTCGCGGCCTTGCCGATCCGCTCGACCTCGCTGTCATGATTCACGTCGAGCTGGAAGAGCCGCTGGCAGAAGTGAGTGTGCCCCATCACTGTGAAGTTGTGGTCGAGGCCGGGGCGAAGCCTCATGATGTCCGCGGCGTTCGTGAAGAGCCAGGCCGGACTCCCCTTGTTATGCAGTGGGGCGATCCGGCGGCGGATGAAATCCGCGCCGATCATCTCGAGGGTGAGCCGGACCTCAGTAAGCCGAAGGATCCTGGTGGTGGCAATCGTGAGCTTCTCGTCGTTGGCGTCGACGTCGCTCCAGTCGCTCCTGCGGATCGGCGGCGCCTGGCGGACCTCACAGAACGCCGGCGGGTCCTTCTCTTCGATCCAGCACCACCGGCCCCGCCATTCTTCCCACCTCTCCTTCATGGCGCTGTCCGGGTATGCCCCCTTGGACCGTGGGATCCAGGTGATACAGCCGGAGATGGCGCCCCCCAGTTGGATTCGAGGGGAGAAGTAGTGGCGGAAGAGCGCCGTGTTGGGGTGCACCCCGGCAAAGCCTTCACAAAGGTGCGCCAAAAGAGCCATGCATGCCACGGCGTTTGGAGTAAAATCCAAAAGGTGGAAGCCGTAGGTGTGCATGACGTCGCTGAAGAAATCAAAGAAGGGGGGACAGAGCCCGCAGGAGAAGTAGTCGACAAAGAAAGGGTACCGATTTGGGGCGGCCTCGGCGCAATTAGCAGGGATGACGCGCGTGGCTGGATGCCCCGTCTTCTCCCCTGTCTTCACCCCCCACAACGGTCTGAAGGCTTCCCGGAGCTCGAACACATCGACCGTCGAGGGGAAGCAAGCGAGCTGTGTCCGCTGCACCGCCAGCGCACTCTCCGGCGGCTCCGTCGCTCCGGCGTCCTTAGCCTTGCCGTGGGTGGATTTGGGCGCCATGGCGGATGGGGGGGGCAAGGGACAGAAGGCAACAGGGACACTGCAGCGGCGAACAAGAGCAAAGCTTAGGGAGGAAGGAGAAGGGGGCGGCGGCTCTGAGAATGGGAGAAGGCACAGAAGGGGTAAAGTGAGCAGCGCGCCCACGGTTATTCCTTTTTATGGGGAAGGCGCGGGCCGCCTCCATTCCCATTAACTGCGACGTGACGCATGCCTGCGAAAAACCGCATCGCCCATGCCCCCCACGTCACGCACGATCCTCCACGACGCGCGTTCAACGTGGGTCGTGGGCAAGCACAGCGGACGAAAAGTTACTACGGTGAAAATCCGCCCACTTGCCCGCGCACCGTTTTGGGCCTAGCCCAACAACGCACCGCACTTATGTGTGGCCCAGGCCCGGGGGCTCCTGTTAGTGTGCAAAAGTAGGGGCTCTCCTTTTGACCCCTTTACTTGTGCACGGGCAGTCAGAGCCACGCGCCACGGCCACACCTAGCAAGGCAAAGGAGGGAAGCCGGAGAGAAGTCGAAGCACAAGACAACCAAAGCGACGCCAAGACCAGGAACACAAAAAGCAGGGAGATAAACCAGGTTCCCCCGGCACGACCCTTGCCGGGCCAACCTCAGCGGCCCCGGCAAGGGCCTTGCCGGGGCAACTCGCCCCACACCAGCGGAGTGTGCTACCCTTGAGCCCACGGTTTCCAAACGTAGTCAACCACGTTGGGACAAGGGCTCGGGAGGCACCTCCTTAGTGGCATGCAGATCTTTGTCAAGATCATAAACATATGAGATCAAATAAGGACTAGAAGACGGCGACCCTCAGCAAGATCCTTGTCGAGGAAGACCACAAGACCCCCGGCAAGGTCCTTGCCGGGGACGACTGCAAGCGCCCCGGCAAGACCCTTGCCGAACCCCCCGGCAAGGCTGCAGCCAGGCCCGCATCAACCAAGACTTTGCCGCTGCTCGCATGCAGCTGCCAACCCAACCAGCTGGGCAGGCACCTGCGTGGCGATATGCGGCTTCCAGGCCAACTCAGCAAACTCCTACGTGGTGGCATGCAGATCTTCGTGAAGATCCTCCCACCGCGCCACCTCAGCTGCCTGCCTGCCTACATGGCACTACATGCGTCGCTAGCTTGGGCGCGTGTCGAAGCCAGGCGAGGCGGCAACGGACGGGACGGGCTCCGTTCCCATCCCCGATAAAGCAAGGGGACACCTAAGTGGCGCATTAAATGCGTCTTGTCCTGTAATATGGGTGATAAGCTCGCAGCACTGTTTACCTATCCACCTCCTGTGTGCCACTGTAGCAGCCCCTTTTGCCTATAAAAGGAGGCCCAAGGCGACCAGGAGAGGGATTCGGCTTTTTTGGGCTCGTTACACCTTGTAGCTAGCTCAAGAACACAAGAACACTGAATAGATCCACCAAAGCATGACTAGGGTTTTACGCATCTTCACGGCCCGAACCTGGTAAACGAACCGCGTGCTTCCTGTTAAACCTGCTCTTCGCTCAACCCCGCGCCCCGCCAACCATAGTAGGGATTCTTGTGATCCCATAGGCGTCGTTTTCCCCGACACGCGCATCCTCAAGTCATCTGGTACGGTGAGATGGAATCTCTGGCGGAGGCCGCAAAGTCCTGATGTGTCCGCGCACTATACACTCTATGAATGAAAGAAAATCCTCAAATCAGCTCGAATAAAAATGAATTCACGGCGGTTTCGGCCGGGTGATTAAAGGAGGCAGATGAACTGGGATAAGAGATGAGATAATATCTCATTAAATTAGTTACCTTGTTGTCAATGGGAAAGAACCTCAGTACGGCGAATTCCCCAACCGAGCGGAGCTGGGTCGACTGCGAGCAGTGTCGAGAACGTCGATGGCGATAGGCGACAACAAGCAGAAGTGGTGAAATGCAGTGGGGTTTGCCGACAGCCTGGCGGCAGCGGCAAGCGTCGAGCTAAGTGGTTTCCACCACGATAGGCGGTGCCATGCATAGACGCGGAGGATCTTGTGCAGGTGTGAATGGGGACCGGAGGGGGTGGCTGTGACACCCAAAATTTTATTTGGCCTTTTCAAAATTTCTATTTGACTTGAGGGAGGTGTTTTAAATTTTTCTTCAAAAGAACCCTCCCTTTCAAAATATTTTTTTATGGCAAGGGTTTTAATTGGATTCACCCAAGACTTGATTTTGGCCTTGGAGGTTCTTTCTTTTTATTTTTGGACTCAAACCAAAATGCTTTTCACTTGGGAAAAATGCCTTTTGAAAATTCCTTTGAAATTGCCCTATGGCTTTTGGAATGATTCTTTGCCCCTTTCAACAAATCTCTCTTGCCATGACCTTAGTGCAAATCCACTCTCATAAACCTTTCCTCATCTTTGGATCATGATTTACTCAAATCCAGCAAGTTGAACCTCTCCATATAATTATTTCCATTTATTTCTTATCAAAACAATTTCTGCCTTCTATTCTAGCTCTTGGAGATTTACAAAGGAGCTACCATTTCTGTTTTGATTTTTGCCCCCAAACCAATTTCCCTTCCTAGTCCTTTGAACCCTCAACCAAGATCCATGAAGATCCACTGGTCTTCAGTTCAAATTTTTCAAACTATACTTGCTGCAAGTTTGGACCAGATTTGCCAAATTTGATGAAATTCATTCAAATCTTTCTCCAAAAATTCTGAGAAAAATCAGGCAGCCTCTGGGTGCATTAAGAGGTCACCTCACCAAGTCCCAGCCCCAGGAAAATTTTTCTTCATACCAAATCATTTCGTCGAACACCTACTGGACACTGTTTCTATAAGGTTCAGTCAAATTTAGTTAACAGTGTCTGAATCACTGTCGTTTTCTTCAGTGTCTGTTGTCGATCTCGCCAGTGCCCGGCGTCGCCATGTTTCCTGTCCCCTCCCCCTTGTCCTCTGCACCGCACGAGCGCCTGGATGCTTGCGGGCATCGGCGACGAGCTGGGGGAGGTGCGCCGCCCCGTGACCGACGCCAGCGGTGGCTTTGCGGCCGCCAGAGAGAGGCGCAGCGCAGACGGCGCCACCCAGCGCCGCCCAAGCCACCGGAGATCGCCGCGTGGTCTTCCACTCCCAGTGCGCGCTGCCACCCTCGTCGTGAACCGCTGGGCGCGGAGCGCGCTCTCTGCCGCCGTCGTGCCCGTGCGGCCACCCCACCGTGGACCAGCGCCATTACGCCAAGACCGACCAGGACTAGCGGGGGAACGGCACCAGTACACCTCACTGATGCTGCCTGGCCACCTAAACTCCTTGCCAAGCCGCTGCCCCGCCGTAATTGTTCGCCAGAGCAACCCCGTTCACGGTCACCCCCTCGAGCCGCCTATAAATAGAGGCCCCGAGCTCCAGCTAGTACCCACACCACCTCTGCACTCCACCAAGACCCTGCCTAGCCACTGGAAGAGCCCCGAGGGAGTCTCCTTCCTCGACTCCGGCCGCCGCGACCCGCCACGGGATCCAGCTCGATTCGCTCCCGTGCGTGCACCTCTGCCTCCCATCTCTTGCCAGTAGCTCTCTAGTGCATCCCTCCTTCTGACCCGCGCTTCAATTCGAAGTTTGCAGCACACCACCGGAGTTCCCCACCATCGCCCGAGCCGCCGTCCGCCGGAGAAAGTGTCGCCGTCGACGTGGTGCTCCCCGACGCCCAAGTCCACCACCCACCGACGCGGAAGGACACGCTGATACTCTTGGTACACTCCGATCTCCCTGACTCGCCGTGGTTCGACGCCGGCGACCTCCGCAGCCTTCGGGCGCCGGCGAGGTTTTTCAAACCTGACATGTGGACCCCCCACGTCAGCCTCTCTTCTTTCACCCCCGAAGCGTTTTCTGTTGGCGCCTTCGGGCAGAGTACGTTTTCTCTGTGGGCTGGCGCGTTTCTATTCGAACCGTTTTCTGTTTTCTCAGTTAAGCCCCTGGAACTTTCTGTTTCATTACAGATGAGTCCCTGGACAGAAACCCTTATAACTTTTTAATAAAAAGTGATTTTTGAGTGATTCTTTTTCTGACAGTCTTATAATTTTGTCTAGTTTTTTATGGGATTTATTTGGAAAAAATTTGGAACAACTTTTATGCACGCGTTGGTTTTCACGTTAGTATGCATTTTCGCTATACCGTAGGTTCCGGAAGAGGTGACGGAGCCGCGAACTTCGCCGAGCTAGACTCCGACTTCTCCGAACCAGGCAAGCATGTTTGAACCTTTGATATGATAGGTGTTTTGCATGTTTGAGTGAAAGGTTGTGCGTGGCATATGAGTATCGGTGAGTATCTCGTTGCGTGTGAGGCAACTACCCGTGTGTTCCAAAGTTACTGTGATCTCTGATGAGAGATGGCCTAGTCATGTGGTGACATGAAGGGCAGTAAGGTGGTACTGTTGTAGCATGCCAGCCTTGCGTCATCCGATAATTCCGACGTTAACGTGGACGGAGTCACGTTATCGTTCTTCCCCCTTCCGTGCTACCACTTGTTTTCTGCCAGAATGCGGTTTAGTAAGTTGGTAACCTCTTTCCGTGTACACACCAAACAGAGGGGCCGGGATGATGGTTCCATGGCCCTGGATTAAAGCCAGTCATCCGGTCAGGGGGCATGGGTGTTTCCGGTTGGGACCGAGAGGGGGGCACCCCTTAGAGCGCGCGTATAGAAATTTGATCCCATGCTACGCGAGGTTGTAGCCTCCCCGTCTCAAGGTTTTTCTTGAACGTTGCCGAGGGTGATTCCTGGCTTCGGAATGTTGAATGGGTGTGTACTGGTTAGATGTGTTTCTTCCAAAACACCGTAAACGGAACTAGTCCCCGTGACTACTGAAATCCGTTGGCTGTGGTTAAAGTACAAACTCTGCAGAGTCAAATCCTTCCGAGTCATCGTATCCAAGGTCAAGTATCGTGATCAGCGTATCCATGTCTATGTCATAACCTCGTGGTATATTCTTCTTTCCGGTAAGTGAGCTAGAGTAGTAAATCTTGGCTGAACGTTATTCCTGTGGATGGACTAACCCTGTTGTTTGTCTCATGTCTGATTATTCTCTTGATATGATTTAAAATTCATGAGCTACTAAGTTATGAATATAAGCCCTTTATGTGATGTCGCTCAGACGTCCGACTGTGGCATGTTTGTCTCTTACTTTCAATATAAGCCCTTTATGTGATGTCGCTCAGACGTCCGACTGTGGCATGTTTGTCTCTTACTTTCAATATAAGCCCTTTATGTGATGTCGCTCAGACGTCCGACTGTGGCACGCACTGTCTTTTATTTTCTGTTATAAGCCCTTTATGTGGTGTCGCCCCGACGCCCGACTGCGGCATTATTATTCTTGCAGTTTCCTCTCAAGGAGTCATTCAGACCCTCGTTTGGCACCCAGTATTTATTTTGGGATTTCGGGAGGACTACCGCCCGACTTCTCTGTTATTTTCCCATGCATTATTGTCTCTATGTCTGAACGCACTTGTTAATCTGTTCATATGCTTCATGTTTACATTTGTTATATCTTATGTCCGAACTGTCTTGCGAGTACTTTCATAGTACTCACCTGGCTTGTTGATTTGGCCAGATGTTGACGAAGGCGATCTCTTGGATGAAGAGTTTGATAGTGAGTCCGACGCCTAGAGGAATCCCAGTCAGTCCCTGTGCGATCCTGGATATTGGTCACTTGTATTATATACGCTTCCGCCACCCGCAATAAATCTCCTCGAGCTTCACCCCGACGCTCGAAGAGCTGTAGTTTCAGGAGTCATATCACCCGCTCCGCTGTGATATTTCCACCACCGTTGTTATCGTGAGTTAGTAGTTATGCCACCCTATCCGCCGTTATGTTTATCGGCGTGCATGTAATAAATTGTTGAGCAGTCCCCGCTCAACCTTGTATTATATTCAGTACTCCTGGTATTTTTCTTCTGTGACCAAGATATTGTCTACCAGTGAGAAGGAATTCTTCTTTACTGGTCCGTAAAAGGGATTGGTCTCTCAATAAATATTTTATTGAAAAACCGGTCGTGACAAGCTTGGTATCAGAGCCAGGCTGACTGTAGGAAGCCACTAGGTGCGATCGCTAATCGGTTATTAGCGTCTTTTGTGCTTTTTCAGCATTTTGCAATTGTAGCTATTTTCTGTTGGTCATCATAAATTTATGACATGACTACTCAGAATTTTTGCCTACTTTTGTAGATGGCTGGCAGCAACTGCGAGACTCGAGTGTTCACGAACGTGCCCGAGGGGTTTGTCAAACTCCTCGTCTCCATCACCAAGCTCGCAATCGGGACAGCGACTCGTCCGGAGTTCACGCTTTACCAGCACAAGCTCAGCGACGACGTGTCTATGCACCAAGCCGTGGTGCAATTCAAGGGAGGACGTCCTGCGTCTCGCCACTTCCGTTTTGTGGGAAGGGCCATGCCTACGGAGAGGCATGCCATGCAGATGGCTGCCCGTGAGGCGATAGCTCGCCTTCGGGATATCCTTCCTATGATGAAGACTCGTCGCTACCGCTACCTCCCATGCCATGTGCCATACACTTGTCACTATGCATTCGCCTGCCATCGGGGAGAGCGAGATGAAGCCATCGAGATGGTTGTGGAGTATCTCAAGGCTCTGGAGGAGTCTTTCGACAACCTCGTGGACGATCTTGTGGCTGCCCGGATGGACTTAGTTCGGGGCGGTCCTGCCTGCAGGAAGGAGCTTCTTCACACGGCAACGCCTCTGACATTCTTCTCATCCTCAACATCTTATGCACCGGCCATTTTGGCCACTGCTCGTCGTCTACCTACCACTGAGTAGTTCGACCGAGTCATCGCACCTACTCCAGTCAGAGCTGCACCGCCTGCCGCACCCGCACTACCGCCTGTCGCCCCCGCACCATCACCGCAGCGCAGTGCTACGCGCCAGGAACCTGCTAGAGAGGAGGTGGAGGTTGAATCTCCTGCACCGCTGAGTCTTGCCCTCGGCAAGGGAAAGGACATCGTCACCATCTCCGACTGAGAGCGCCGAGTAGCCGCGCGTTATGTCTGCTTGTATGATGTGTTTTATCTGTACACTAGTTTGTATTAGTGTGTTCGCTGCTTTCCGAAGGAGTATGCTAGTATAAATAACATGTCAGGATTGTGTACGCACATCCTGAGTGTTGTATCGTGTGTTTGCTTTTCGCGTGTAAGATTTGGGTTAAGCAATTCGCCTCCATGCAAAATCGTTTATGCTTTCTTGAAAAATCTTGAGGTCTTTTAAGTTTTTGCCTTTGCAAGATTTTCCTTGTGCCACACAGTTCTTCTCATGAGTTTTGCAAAATAATACCCCAGCCTGGAAAAATGTCTCGTCCGTGGATTCGTTCCATGCCCAATCAGCTAGAAGAAGTTTATGGGACACAGACTAGCAACAACTTCACTCAGGGTCAGTCCAGTCAACAGGACAGCGAAGCAGCCCTGTCTCAAGTATGCCGTCTCTTCGAACAAAGCCAGCAACAGCACCAAGAGATGATGAATCACGTCATCAATATGGGAAACCACCGTGAACCCTATCAACCACATTCCAAGTTATCTGAGTTACAGAAGACTCGCCCTTCAACGTTTGCTCACACCGATAGGCCGCTAGAAGCCGATGATTGGCTTCGTGACATCGAAAGGAAGCTGATTATTGCTCAGTGTTCAGATCATGAGAAGGTGCTTTATGCACCACACTACCTTACTGGAGCAGCTGCAGCATGGTGGGAAAACTTCCTACACATGCATCCCAGTGAACACAACATCACCTGGGAAGAGTTCAAGGAAGGCTTTCGTGGGGCACACATCCCCAGGAGCATCATAAAAATCAAGAAGAGAGAATTTGACGATCTCAAGCAAAGAGGCATGTCAGTGACAGAATACAACGGTCAGTTTACCCAGCTATCTCGTTATGCCTACGACGAGCACATGACAGAGAACAAGAAGATGGAAAAATTCCTGGACGGCCTGGCACCAGCTCTAAGATGCCAACTGGTGGTACACACTTTCCCGGATTTTAAAACTCTGGTTGACAAGGCCATTACCTTGGAGAATGAGCGCCGCAGTCTGGAAGATATCCGTAAGCGAAAAGGGACAAGACGACCCTCGCTCGCAACAACCGAAGCAAGACTGAGGTTCCAAGGACAGGAGCAAGGAAATCCACGACTACTGATCTAAGGCCCGTCAGACAGTTTCATGCCAGGGACAAGGAGTTCACGTACCGTCCAGGGGTCACATGCTATGCTTGTGGAGAAGAAGGGCACTATGCTAAACAGTGCCCAAAACCGAGGAACTCGGCCCCCAAGCCGAACAATGGTGGAAACAATCCAGCCCCCAAGCGCAACAATTTCAATCCCAACAACAACCACAGGAAGGGTCACCTGAACCATGTGACCAGGGAAGAAGCGCAGAATGCCCCAGACATCGTGCTCGGTACGTTCCCTGTCAACACAGTACCTGCCACGGTTTTGTTTGATTCTGGAGCTTCCCATTCGTTCGTTTCGAAGAGTTTTGTTTTGCAACATGGTTTTCCGATACTTCCCTTGGAAAAATCTATGATCATCAAGTCCCCCGGAAATAAGCAAATCGCTCAGAGTTACTGCCAAGGAGTGATCATTGAATTCGAAGGACTACAGTTCCAAGCAAATCTCATCGTGTTGGAAAATAAAGGACTGGATGTCATTTTAGGGATGGACTGGTTGACCACCAACAAAGGATTCATTGACTGTTTCAATCGGACCGTGATTCTCACTCACCATCACGGCAAGACAATAAAGGTTACAGCTCAAGAAAGGCCACGGTCACGGCAACCAAAGCTGAACAAAGTGGACATTTCAGAACTGAGAAAAGTTCCAGTGGTATGCGAGTTCCCTGACGTATTTCCTGAAGAACTACCAGGCATGCCACCAGACCGAGAGATAGAGTTCAGCATCGAACTAGCACCTGGCACCGCTCCCATCTATAAGAAACCTTATAGAATGGCACCCTCAGAATTGGTGGAGTTGAAGAAGCAGATAAAGGAATTATTGGACAAAGGATTTATTCGAGCCAGCTCCTCACCATGGGGTTCGCCAGTATTATTCGCCAAGAAAAAGGATGGGACACTGAGACTGTGTATAGACTATCGAGCTCTCAATATGGTCACCATCAAAAACAAATATCCGATGCCACGGATAAATGATTTGTTTGACCAGCTCGCACAAGCCAAGGTGTTCTCAAAAATTGATTTGAGATCGGGATATCACCAATTGAAAGTACGGACAGAAGATATCCCTAAGACAGCATTCACCTCCAGATATGGATTATATGAGTTCACAGTGATGCCTTTTGGACTAACGAACGCCCCCGCATATTTCGTCCACCTCATGAACAAAGTGTTCATGAAATTCATGGACAAATTTGTTGTGGTGTTCATTGACGATATTCTGGTTTACTCAAGGACACCGGAAGAGCATGCTGAGCATCTCAGAATTGTTTTGGGAGAATTGAGGAAACATCAGTTGTATGCCAAATTTAGCAAGTGTGAATTTTGGCTAAGACAAGTTGGTTTCCTAGGCCACATATTAAACCAAGAAGGCGTGGCCGTAGACCCAGAGAAAGTCAAAGCCATACTTGACTGGAAGCCACCCGCCAACGTGACAGATGTGCGGAGTTTCCTGGGAATGGCCGGATATTACAGAAGATTTATTGAAGGATTCTCCACTGTGGCAAAACCAATAACACAGTTGCTCAAGAAAGACAAGAAATTTGTATGGACGGAAGCATGCGAGAAAAGCTTCCAAGAACTCAAGAAGAAACTAACAACCGCACCGGTCTTAACTGTGCCAGACATACACAAGAGTTTTGAAGTGTATTGTGACGCGTCCCGAAAGGGTCTCGGGTGTGTACTAATGCAGGATGGCAAAGTTGTCGCGTATGCCTCCAGGCAGCTGCGAAAACATGAGGAAAATTACCCAACACATGACTTGGAGCTAGCAGCAGTCATACATGCACTCAAGGAGTGGAGGCACTTTCTGTTGGGAAATCGCTGTGAAATATATACGGACCATAAGAGCCTTAAATATATTTTCACTCAACCAGAGCTAAACTTACGCCAACGACGCTGGTTGGAATTGGTCAAGGACTATGATGTCGGTATTCACTACCATCCAGGGAAAGCAAATGTAGTGGCCGATGCCCTTAGTCGAAACCCCAGCCCGGACAACGACGGTCCACAAAACTTGAGGCCTGAGTTTCAGCAAGAGTTCGCTAGGCTCAACATGGTGTTAGTCTCTGAGGGCACCATATCAAATCTGGAGATACAACCCACCCTAGTGGAACAAATTAAGAAGGCTCAACAGGGACATCCCAGCATCGAAGGTATAAGAAAGAAAATGAACCTTGGTAAGGCTTCAGAGTTCGTCACAGACAGTGAAGGAATATTATGGTACGGAGACAGACTTTGCGTACCTAACATTGAGGAACTCAAGCAACAAATCCTAACCGAAAGCCACACCGCTCCATACTCGATCCACCCTGGAGGAACCAAAATGTACAAGGACATTCAGGAAAGATTTTGGTGGCACGGTATGAAAAGGGATATAGCCACATTTATTGCTTGTTGCGATTCATGTCAGCGCATCAAGGCCGAGCATCAAAAGCCAGCAGGGCTACTCCAGCCAAACAGGATACCGGAGTGGAAATGGGATGAAATAGGAATGGACTTCATCGTCGGACTACCTCGATCACAACGCGGAAATGACGCCATATGGGTCATCACAGACCGACTAACCAAGGTTGCTCATTTCATTCCCGTGAAGACTACCTACTCCACACAAAGGCTGGCCAAGCTTTATCTCTCTCGTATAGTTTGTTTGCATGGAGTCCCAAAGACTATAATATCCGACCGAGGCACCCAATTTGTCTCCAAATTTTGGGATCACCTGCAACAAGCTCTGGGCACGCAACTAGCTTTCAGTACAGCGTACCACCCTCAGACTGATGGACAAACGGAACGTGTGAACCAAATCCTAGAGGATATGCTGAGAGCCTGTGTGCTCACCTATGGATCCAGTTGGGAAGAGAGTTTGCCGTATGCCGAGTTTGCTTACAACAACAGTTACCAAGCCAGCTTGCAAATGGCACCCTTTGAAGCATTGTACGGACGGAGGTGTCGTACCCCACTGAATTGGTCAGAAACAGGTGACAGTCGTATCTTCGGCCCAGACATGCTCAAGGAGGCCGAGGAGAAAGTTAAACAGATCAGGGACAGACTCAAGACAGCACAGAGCCGACAAAAGAGCTACTACGATCAAAAACATCGTGAGGTCAACTTTGAACCCGGTGATTCCGTATACCTACGAGTGTCTCCTATGAGGGGCCTACAACGGTTCAAAATTAAGGGGAAGCTAGCCCCGAGATTTATTGGACCATTCTGTATAATTGCACGAAGAGGCACGGTAGCCTACCAACTAGACCTACCCAAGGAGCTGTCAGACGTCCATGACGTATTCCACGTCTCACAATTGAGAAGATGTGTAAGTAACCCGGAGAAGCATGTATCTCATGAGAGCATTGATGTACAACCAGACCTCACCTACAGAGAGAGGCCAGTAAAGATATTGGAAGTGTCTGAACGGAGGACCCGTCAGAAAACAACAAAGTTTTTCAGAGTATAGTGGAGCAACCACACTGAGGATGAAGCTCCATCGGAAAGGGAAGATTTTCTTCAAGCAGAATATCCATATCTATTCGAGGATCAGCTGAAATCTCGAGGACGAGATTATTCCTAAGGGGGTAGGTGTTGTGACACCCAAAATTTTATTTGGCCTTTTCAAAAAATTTATTTGACTTGAGGGAGGTGTTTTAAATTTTTCTTCAAAAGAACCCTCCCTTTCAAAATATTTTTTTATGGCAAGGGTTTTATTTGGAATTCACCCAAGACTTGATGTTGGTCTTGGAGATTCTTTCTTTTTATTTTGGACTCAAACCAAACTGCTTTTCACTTGGGAAAAATGCCTTTTGAAAATTCCTTTGAAAATGCCCTATGGCTTTTGGAATGATTCTTTGCCCCTTTCAACAAATCTCTCTTGCCATGACCTTAGTGCAAATCCACTCTCATAAACCTTTCCTCATCTTTGGATCATGATTTACATCAAATCCAGCAAGTTGAACCTCTCCATATATTATTTTCCCATTTAATTCTTATCAAAACAATTTCTGCCTTCTATTCTAGCTCTTGGAGATTTACAAAGGAGCTACCATTTCTGTTTTGATTTTTGCCCCCAAACCAATTTCCCTTCCTAGTCCTTTGAACCCTCAACCAAGATCCATGAAGATCCACTGGTCTTCAGTTCAAATTTTCAAACTATACTTGCTGCAAGTTTGGACCAGATTTGCCAAATTTGATGAAATTCATTCAAATCCTTCTCCAAAAATTCTGAGAAAAATCAGGCAGCCTCTGGGTGCATTGAGAGGTCACCTCACCAAGTCCCAGCCCCAGGAAAAATTTTCTTCATACCAAATCATTTCGTCGAACACCTACTGGACACTGTTTCTATAAGGTTCAGTCAAATTCAGTTAACAGTGTCTGAATCACTGTCGTTTTCTTCAGTGTCTGTTGTCGATCTCGCCAGTGCCCGGCGTCGCCGTGTTTCCTGTCCCCTCCCCCTTGTCCTCTGCACCGCACGAGCGCCTGGATGCTTGCGGGCGTCGGCGACGAGCTGGAGGAGGTGCGCCGCCCCGTGACCGACGCCAGCGGCGGCTTTGCGGCCGCCAGAGAGAGGCGCAGCGCAGACGGCGCCACCCAGCGCCGCCCAAGCCACCGGAGATCGCCGCGTGGTCTTCCACTCCCCAGTGCGCGCTGCCACCCTCGTCGTGAACCGCTGGGCGCGGAGCGCGCTCTCTGCCGCCGTCGTGCCCGTGCGGCCACCCCACCGTGGACTGGCGCCATTACGCCAAGACCGACCAGGATTAGCAGGGGAACGGCACCAGTACACCTCACTGATGCTGCCTGGCCACCTAAACTCCTTGCCAAGCCGCCGCCTCGCCGTAATTGCTCGCCGGAGCAACCCCGTTCACGGCCACCCCCTCGAGCCGCCTATAAATAGAGGCCCCGAGCTCCAGCTAGTACCCACACCACCTCTGCACTCCACCAAGACCCCGCCTAGCCACTGGAAGAGCCCCGAGGGAGTCTCCTTCCTCGACTCCGGCCGCCGCAACCCGCCATGAGATCCAGCTCGATTCGCTCCCGTGCGTGCACCTCTGCCTCCCATCTCTTGCCAGTAGCTCTCTAGTGCATCCCTCCTTCTGACCCGCACTTCAATTCGAAGTTTGCAGCACACCACCGGAGTTCCCCACCATCGCCCGAGCCGCCGTCCGCCGGAGAAAGTGTCGCCGTCGACGCGGTGCTCCCCGACGCCCAAGTCCACCACCCACCGACGCGGAAGGGCACGCTGATACTCTTGGTACACTCCGATCTCCCTGACTCGCCGTGGTTCGACGCCGGCGACCTCCGCAGCCTTCGGGCGCCGGCGAGGTTTTTCAAACCTGACATGTGGACCCCCCACGTCAGCCTCTCTTCTTTCACCCCCGAAGCGTTTTCTGTTGGCGCCTTCGGGCAGAGTACGTTTCTCTGTGGGCTGGCGCGTTTCTATTCGAACCGTTTTCTATTTTATCAGTTAAGCCCCTAGAACTTCTCTGTTTCATTACAGATGAGTCCCTGGACAGAAACCCTTATAACTTTTTAATAAAAAGTGATTTTTGAGTGATTCTTTTTCTGACAGTCTTATAATTTTGTCTAGTTTTTTATGGGATTTATTTGGAAAATTTTTGGAACAACTTTTATGCACGCGTTGGTTTTCACGTTAGTATGCCTTTTCGCTATACCGTAGGTTCCGGAAGAGGTGACGGAGCCGCGAACTTCGCCGAGCTAGACTCCGACTTCTCCGAACCAGGCAAGCATGTTTGAACCTTTGATATGATAGGTGTTTTGCATGTTTGCGTGAAAGGTTGTGCGTGGCATATGAGTATCGGTGAGTATCTCGTTGCTTGTGAGGCAACTACCCGTGTGTTCCAAAGTTACTGTGATCTCTGATGAGAGATGGCCTAGTCATGTGGTGACATGAAGGGCAGTAAGGTGGTACTGTTGTAGCATGCCAGCCTTGCGTCATCCGATAAATTCCGACGTTAACGTGGACGGAGTCACGTTATCGTTCTTCCCCCTTCCGTGCTACCACTTGTTTTCTGCCAGAATGCGGTTTAGTAAGTTGGTAACCTCTTTCCGTGTACACACCAAACAGAGGGGCCGGGATGATGGTTCCATGGCCCTGGATTAAAGCCAGTCATACGGTCAGGGGGCATGGGTGTTTCCGGTTGGGACCGAGAGGGGGGCACCCCTTAGAGCGCGCGTATAGAAATTTGATCCCATGCTACGCGAGGTTGTAGCCTCCCCGTCTCAAGGTTTTTCTTGAACGTTGCCGAGGGTGATTCCTGGCTTCGGATTGTTGAATGGGTGTGTACTGGTTAGATGTGTTTCTTCCAAAACACCGTAAACGGAACTAGTCCCCGTGACTACTGAAATCCGTTGGCTGTGGTTAAAGTACAAACTCTGCAGAGTCAAATCCTTCCGAGTCATCGTATCCAAGGTCAAGTATTGTGATCAGCGTATCCATGTCTATGTCATAACCTCGTGGTATATTCTTCTTTCCGGTAAGTGAGCTAGAGTAGTAATCTTGGCTGAACGTTATTCCTGTGGATGGACTAACCCTGTTGTTTGTCTCATGTCTGATTATTCTCTTGATATGATTTAAAATTCATGAGCTACTAAGTTATGAATATAAGCCCTTTATGTGATGTCGCTCAGACGTCCGACTATGGCATGTTTGTCTCTTACTTTCAATATAAGCCCTTTATGTGATGTCGCTCAGACGTCCGACTGTGGCATGTTTGTCTCTTACTTTCAATATAAGACCTTTATGTGATGTCGCTCAGACGTCCGACTGTGGCATGTTTGTCTCTTACTTTCAATATAAGCCCTTTATGTGATGTCGCTCAGACGTCCGACTGTGGCACGCACTGTCTTTTATTTTCTGTTATAAGCCCTTTATGTGGTGTCGCCCCGACGCCCGACTGCGGCATTATTATTCTTGCAGTTTCCTCTCAAGGAGTCATTCAGACCCTCGTTTGGCACCCAGTATTTATTTTGGGATTTCGGGAGGACTACCGCCCGACTTCTCTGTTATTTTCCCATGCATTATTGTCTCTATGTCTGAACGCACTTGTTAATCTGTTCATATGCTCATGTTTACATTTGTTATATCTTATGTCCGAACTGTCTTGCGAGTACTTTCATAGTACTCACCTGGCTTGTTGATTTGGCCAGATGTTGACGAAGGCGATCTCTTGGATGAAGAGTTTGATAGTGAGTCCGACGCCTAGAGGAATCCCAGTCAGTCCTGTGCGATCCTGGATATTGGTCACTTGTATTATATACGCTTCCGCCACCCGCAATAAACCTCCTCGAGCTTCTCCCCGACGCTCGAAGAGCTGTAGTTTGCAGGAGTCATATCACCCGCTCCGCTGTGATATTTCCTCCATCGTTGTTATCGTGAGTTAGTAGTTATGCCACCCCATCCGCCGTTATGTTTATTCGGCGTGCATGTAATAAATTGTTGAGCAGTCCCCGCTCAACCTTGTATTATATTCAGTACTCCTGGTACTTTTCTTCTATGACCAAGATATTGTCTACCAGTGAGAAGGAATTCTTCTTTACTGGTCTGTAAAAGGGATTGGTCTCTCAATAAATATTTTATTGAAAAACCGGTCGTGACAGTGGCGGGCCGTGTGAGGGTTTTTGTGATGTGGGGATGGTGAGGGTTTTATTTTTTCTTTTTTGAATTGGGTGGTGAGGGTTTTCTATCCCACAAAGAATTTCGGAGGCAACAGTTTGCTAGAGCCAACCGTGTGTGATTGACGCAACAGGCAAAATGAAAGTCATTGCACACGGTTCCAATTTTGGGAACCGTGTGTGATTGACGTACTACCTCCGTCCTGGTTTACTGGTCCCCTTTGTAATTTGTACCAAATTTTGACCAAATATTTAACTAAGAAATGTTTATGCATGTCACCAAAAATTATATCATTGAACACTATGTTCACATACGCATCCAACGATATAATTGTTGCTGACCTGCACTAACATTTTGTCAGTTAAATCTTTGGTCAAAATTTAACACAAATTACAAAGGGGACCAATAAACCAGGACGGAGGTAGATTCCATCAACCGAACTGATTGCATCCATATCCCATAGTTAGACATAAGTAAACATAGATTAAACATACTCAGACAAAGATAATAAGCGTACACATACACAAGCATAGTTCAACCATAAGTACATAGTTCAACCATCATTAAGCATACTCAAGCGTACATAATTCGATCCCACATCTCATCTCACATGCCGGCACAATCCCGAAGCTTCTCCAGGTACTCGGCGTATGCGCTGTGCGCCACCCTGCGAGAATACTTCTGCTTGAGAAGGAGCCAACTGCCCGTTCTCTTGCATGCGCCAGAACACTTTGATACGTGTCATGAAGCTTGTGGTTGCAAAATGGGCATCGATAGATGCCGTTCCAGGTCCTAATACGCATGGTCTGCATTCCCGCATAAAGCTTCCTCAGGATTTGCCTCTTGTACCTCCTCTGGCCATCTTCATCCTCACTGTCCACATCGTCAGACAACACCTATACAAGTAGTAAAACAAATTTGGCATCAAATCAATGTTTACATGCCGTGAAGTAGGATTAGGAATTTATGGCTATTTTTTATACATATGCAGAGATTATGGTTTGATTTCTAATCACAGTCGCCTATGTACAGACCAATCTTGAAGAAAATAGTGGCACAAACATATATGTAGGTCATTCAAAATCAATTGTCAAGTCCTGGCTAGGAATTATTAGCACGAACACTAACCCTAGTCGGATTACTAGCAGAAATCATTTGCACAGATGAAACAACTAATCACTTATCACTTGTACCATTCAAACAATCAATACACTACACGGATCTAACGAAACTTACTCAGATTTTATGGATTGGGAGAACATAACCATAGGATTTCTATTCCAAAATGGGGGAGGCAGGAGTAACCAGAGAAACCCTAGGATCTGTTTGACACATAAATGGGTATAGATGACTATAGTTGTCCATCATCGTCGGAGTCATCGCCGGAGTGGTCATCAGAGTCGTCACCGGGGTCATCACCCGACTCGTCACAAGAGTTGGTGTGGAACTCCGCCTCTGGCTGTGGAAGCTTGACACCGTCGACGACGTCAGGGTGCAGCGATACCTCGTCGGCGGTGGCGGCAACCTCTGTCTCCATCTCCACGCCGTGCTCCGGTGCTTCAGCAGCCCCGACGTCACCACTCCCTCAGATGGGGCGCTTCGGCGGCATCCTCATACACTGACAGCTTTGAGGACTGAGAGCAGCATCGAGGATGCAAGCGGAGAGAGAGGATTGTGTGTGTGGCGAGGATGGGGGATGCGGCCGCTCGGGCGCACCATTAATATGGAGTAGTGAGAGAGAGGCGGGTGGCGGTCAAACAGCTGGCTCGCCTCCCAGTGAGCCTACGCACTGGACTGCTGGCATGCCTACCATCGTTTCACACAGCTACTCGCATGCCTCCCGATGACACTGCACAGCGAGCACGCCTCCATCAATTCACACAGCTGCACGCATGCCTCCAGGTCTGCCTGCGCGGCGGACTGCTCGCATGCGTCCCGTCAACTCACGCCTGCTAGCATGACACACAGGTCGCGTGGCGGCACGTATATTGTTTTTCTATTTGGATGATTAATGATGCCGCTTTATTGCTTAACCGAAGCATGGCATGTATCCATTGTTGGTCTAACGCTCACGGTTCGAATAAATAATCCGTTTGGGACATTGGTTCTCAATTATTAATAATCTCCCATTTGTAAGAAGATAAAGATTACATCAAAACTGGTCTCAAATTTGACAAAAAAAGTACAATGCCACTTTGTATTGGCGTCCATATGACAACACGATAAGTTCCATGAACTTCAAATAAGTTTTGGATGTACTAGAATTTAAAAATCAAGATTCTTCAATGTTTGAAATTTCTTGCACGGGGAGTAAACATGCACCAAGTGAGACACATGTGTTTTTGCAATCCATTTAGGTGCACTGTCACATGTGCATGTAGCTCAAATTTGATTTTTTCACAATATACCCGTAGAAAATCAATCAATGTACTAAAACGTCTTAATGATCTATGTTTTGTTCGAAATTAAAATGTCCCTCCTTTTGTAACACATGTTCACCGCGGGATAATTTAACATGCATCATAGTTGCGGTGGATTCGCGGTGTGTGTCTCGGTGTGTGCGTCTGGGGGTGGCGGGTGGCTCGCAGTACACTACGAGTTGTGAGCCACCGTGTGGGTTGGCCGTTTTGTTAGGCAGGTGCCACATCAGAGTCGTGAATTCGTTATTTAAAATATTACACAACCCTTTCATACATACATGTTTTGGCCACATGCAGTCGATGGTTGTCCTACACGACACTCGATACTCGCGTGTGACGCTTTCTGTGGGCCCGTGAGGTCGTCGTCCATCACTTTGACGAATAGCCGGCAGTGGGGTTAATTTAACCAGCAAGGTAGAATCTTTTTGTTTGTGTTATGGTGGGAGTATATATATAGTATGTGTCGAAGAGGTGGGAGGGGACTAGCATATATACTATACGTACGCGTCCGTGAACAAGTACACCTCACTCAATGTCGGGACTTTTCAGTTTCCGAGGCACGTGCCACATCAAAGTTGTGAAATTGGCTATTCAAACATCACACAACACCTCTTTGGGCCACATGCATGCAGGCGGTGGTTATCCTAGCTAGGACACTCACGTGTGACGCTTCCATCTGTGGGCCCACGAGGCCATCATCGATGCATGCATCACTTTGACCTACATCGAGACAGGTTAATTAATTTCACCATCGAGGAGGATTCTTTTTGGGTTGTATTACGGTAGGAGCATATAGTATGCGTCGAAGAGGGGGAAGGGGACCATCATATGTAGTACGCTTCATGAACCTCGCTCTATGTGAGGGCTTTACGGTTTTTGAGGCATGTGGCACATCAAAGTTGTGCATTTTGGGTATTCAACATATATTTGGCCCACATGCAAAGTCATGGTGGTTGTCGTCTGATGTCTACTAAGCAACTTTATTCTTGTAGACTCGTGTTGGGCCTCCAAGCGCAAAGTTTTGTAGGACAGTAGCAATTTTCCCTCAAGTGGATGACCTAAGGTTTTTCAATCCGTGGGAGGTGTAGGATGAAGATGGTCTCTCTTGAACAACCCTGCAACCAAATACAAGAAATCTCTTGTGTCCCCAACACACCCAATACAATGGAAAATTGTATAGGTGCACTAGTTCGGTGAAGAGATGGTGATAAAAGTGTAATATTGATGGTAGAAATATATTTTTATAATCTGAATAAATAAAAACAGCAAGGTAGCAAATAGTAAACGGGCACAAAAACGGTATTGCAATGCTTGAAAATGAGGCCTAGGGTCCGTACTTTCACTAGTGCAATCTCTCAACAATGCTAATATAATTGGATCATATAACCATCCCTCAAAGTGCGATGAAGAATCACTCCAAAGTCCTATCTAGCGGAGAACATAAGAATAAATTGTTTGTAGGGTACGAAACCACCTCAAAGCTATTCTTTCCGTTCGATCTATTCAAGAGTTTGTACTAAAATAACACAAAGCTATTCTTTCCGTTCGATCTATCCTAGAGTTCGTACTAAAATAACACCAAAGAAAATTCATATTCATAATACTCAATCCAACACAAAGAACTTCAAAGAGTGCCCCAAGATCTCTACCAGAGAAACAAAGACAAGAACGTGCATCAACCCCTATGCATAGATTACCCCAATGTCACCGTGGGAATCCGCGAGTTGAATGCCAAAACACATATCAAGTGAATCAATATGATACCCCATTGTCACCACGAGTATTCATATGCAAGACATATATCAAGTGCTCTCAAATCCATAAAAGTATTCAATCCGATAACAACAAAATCTCAAAGGGAAAAACTCAACTCATCACAACAAGATAGAGAGGGTAAAACACCATATGAACCAACTACATTAACAAAGCCCGCGATACATCAAGATTGTGCCATCTCAAGAACACGAGAGAGAGAGAGATTAAACACATAGCTACTGGTACAAACCCTCAACCCCGAGGGTGGACTACTCCCTCCTCATCGTGGTGGCCGCCGGGATGATGAAGATGGCCACCGGTGATGATCTCCCCCTCCGGCAGGGTGCCGAAACGGGGTCTAGATTGGTTTCTCGTGGCTATAGAGCCTTGCAGCGGCGGAACTTTTGATCTAGGGCTACCCTGAAGGGTTTTGGAATATTTGAGAATTTATAGGGCGAAGAGGGGGTACGGGAGGCCACGGAGGTGGGCACAACCCACTTGCGCGCGCCTGGGCCTCCAGGCGCGCCCTGGTGGGTTGTGCCCCCCTTGGAGCACCCCCCAGGTGTTGCTCTGGCCCACTGGTGGTCTTCTGGTCCATAAAAAATCCACAAAATGTTTCACGCTGTTTGGTCTCCGTTTGATATTGATTTCCTGCGATGTAAAAAACAAGCAAAAACAGCAACTGGCACTGGGCACTCGGTAAATAGGTTAGTCCCAAAAAATGATATAAAGTTGCTATAAAATGATTGTAGAACATCCAGGAATGATAATATAACAGCATGAATACTTCATAAATTATAGATACATTGGAGACGTATCATCCTCTCGCACCCACTTAAGAGGTTATCTGCGATATCGATGCTTTCCATCTGTGGGCCCGCTTGGTCAATCACTACTTTTTTCCTGACAATGAGAGAGGTCAATTTGACTTAGGAGGGGATTATTTTTTGTTTGTAATATGGTATATATATATATATAGGTCATGCCCTGGGATGACATGATATAGTTTGAGCACACACACATGCATGTGTACGCATGAATCCCTCCCATCGAGTCGAAGTGGCTAGTACAACGACATGTCATGAACCGATCTCGCTCTGTGTGGGGACTGTATGATTTTCGACGCACGCGCCACATCAATGTTGTGAAATGATATTCAAACATGCATGCACGCATCACCTCCATACATATGCATGTAGTGGTTGTCTTCGAACGGTACACTCCCTCGCGTGGTTATCGGCGACAAGCCTATATATTCGTGGGCCCGCGTGGACATCCATGATCACCTTGACCGACAACAAGATAGGTTACCATGGCAGATTCTTACTTTGGTTCATGTTATCGTAGTATAGGTCGTGAGATTCAGACCTAATTAAGTTTGAGCACATATACTATGCACGCATGCATGCATAAATCCCCGTCATCGGCTTGAAGTGTGGTGTGACATACATATGCATCATCAACCTAACACTCACTCAGTGTGGGGATTTCTGGTTTGAAAGCACGGTGCCACATCAAAGTTGTTCCATTGTGTATTCAAAACACACCTCTCCATACATATGTTTGGGCCACACGCATGCAGTGGTTGTCTTTGGGGACTAGCTACTTGCGTGATTATTGGCGAGCTAGCCCATCTCCGGGGTCGCATGGATGGCCATCACTTTGACGAACAACAAGAGAGAGGTTGTACGACCAATGTCGGGGATGTGGTGCGACATATGCCCGGGGGTGGCTTATCATGGAGGGGGACAAGAGTACGTCGCCGGGTGTCGGTGTCAAAACCGGCGGATCTCGGGTAGGGGGTCCAGAACTATGCATCTAGGATCAATGGTAACAGGAGATGGGGGACACGATGTTTACCCAGGTTTGGGCCCTCTCTATGGAGGTAATACCCTACTTCCTGCTTGATTGATCTTGATGAATATGAGTATTACAAGAGTTGATCTACCACGAGATCGTAATGGCTAAACCCTAGAAGTTTAGCCTGTATGACTATGGTAATGAGTATATCTCCCCTATTTGGACTATGCCCCCCGGTTTATATAGACACCGGAGAGATCTAGGGTTACATAGAGTCAGTTACATAAGAAGGAATCTTCATAGTTGATCGCCAAGCTTGCCTTCCACGCCACGGAGAGTCCAATCCGGACACGGGTACGGTCTTCGGCCTTCACGTCTTCACAGCCCATCAGTCCGGCCCATGGATAATAGGCCGGATGCCCGAGGACCCCTTAGTCCAGGACTCCCTCAGTAGCCCCTGAACCTGGCTTTAATGACGATGAGTTCGGCGCGCAGATTGTCTTCGGCATTGCAAGACGGGTTCCCTCTCCTGAACTCCAAGGTAATCTTCAGATGTAATGATTGTATCCAGACCTGTATACACAATTGCAGAGGATATAATATTTCACGAGTCCAATCTGCTAACGACTTTTTGGGTAGTATGGCATCATGCCTGCACAACCATTATTTTCGAGTCGTTTGGCCGGCCCGTCTTCCCACGTCTCGAGGCGTGGTTTCATTAGCATGTCTTATCCAAGCGGAGATCGTGTCTCCCTTTTTTAAGGGATTCTTTATCAACCCAGACGCGGGCAACCCAACCGTCACCTGGGTACAACTCCTTGGGAATAGGTAAGTTTTGAGGCCTATGAGGAGACATTTTTATATTCGCGGCCTTTATGTAGGGGCACAGACCCATCTTTTTCCTTTACGCTTGCTTCTTCCTCGAGCCTTTCTTCCCCGAGTTCCAACACCCGGATTTAGACCACCGCAAATCATGTCCAGATCCAACCGTCAAGGCCGGTGGGTGGCTTCTTCCGTCACGGAGAGTGACATTGCAAAGCTTCGAGCGGCGAGGTATCTGACCGCAGAGATTCTCCATTGGCTTCCCGCAGAGGAGCAGGTTATTCCCACCCCCAGATCCGGTGAGAGGGTCGTATTCGTGTCCCACTTCCTCCGCGGGTTAGGGTTTGTGCTTAATCCCTTTGTCCGAGGGCTCATGTTCTATTACGGGCTAGACTTTCACGATCTGGCCCCGAACTCTATTCTTCTTATCTCGACGTTTATCGTCACGTGTGAAGCCTTCCTCCGAACTCCTCTGCACTTCGGCTTGTGGCTCAAGACTTTCAATGTGGAGCCGCGAGTGATAGAGGGGGAGCAGGCTGAGTGCGGCAATGTCGTAGTGAGCAAGCTCGCCAGCGCTGTTTGGCTGAAAGGATCTTTTGCTAAGTCTTCCGATCTGTGGCAGCAGGGGTGGTTCTATATCACCGAGCCCCGGGGCTCCAAGTGGGTAGCTGCGCCTGTATTTCGATCCAGCCCCCCAACTCAGCTTGCGTCGTGGATTAATAAGGGGTTGGACTGGGGATCAACGGATGAGGTGCAGACTTTGCAAAGTCGCATCCGAAACCTCATTGAGAGGGACATCAACATCGTCAATGTTGTTCAAGTGATGCTGGTCCGCCGGACCCTGCCGTGCCAGCGAGGGCCACTCCGCATGTGGGAGTTCAATCCAGAAGGGCCGCGTACTCTTTAGCACTTGTTCGGCGCTACGCACGAAGGAATGTGGAAATTATTCTTTGGGAAACGAAGGCAATGGCCGGACACCACCGAAGATGTCGGCCTAGACTGTGACCATTCGGATACCCCGGTAAGTACTCGTTTGCCGGATACCTTATAATTAGATACCCAGTGGCAAGATACCGACAGTATCATCCTTTTTCAGGGCTGGATAAAGAACATGGAGCGGATCAGGTGTCCAGCTCCCCTTCCCGAAGAATCAGCTACTCCCGTGCTAACACGGATACTGGCCTCGGCACCGTACCAGGCACCAGCAGGGGAGGGTGCGAAAACCCAAGATGACCTTGGTTCCGGAGGTAAGTCGTACACTGAGTCCAGAGAAATCGACCTTTCCTTGCCCGAAGACAAAGGCGGAAAAGGATCCAGTATCCCTTCTCCTAGCAGGAGGAAAAGGGCCGCCTCCGAAGATGGGGGGGCGTCTTCTAAGAAGGGCAAGGTGCCACCGTCGAGCGGCTTGAGTTTGGAAAGCGATGCCGTTGAACATCTTCAACAAGGGGACAAGCCCTCGGCCAAACCGTAAGTGAACCCGGAGTACTTTGATAGCATCCGCTCCTTTGCTGTTAACCGAAGATATACATAACGTGTTCATGCATTTTTACAGGTCGGCGCAAAGTTTTTCTGGGCAATCCTCTTCTTTGGGAAGTATCCTTCCAGAGATGATGGATAGCGAGACGCCTCATGGAACCTCCTCGCCCAATAAGGCAGATGACTCTGAAGTGTCATCGCGGAGGGTCCCTCTTAATCAGGGGACAAAAGAGGCTGTGCCCGAAGGTGGATCTCCGACCATCCGGGAGTCCGGGGCTGATGATAACAAAGGCCCCGGACTATCTGGCTCGCAGCCGACAGTGATTCTGGGGGCGGGTGAGAAGATTCTTTTAGAGGACGGAGGTGCTCCTAGAGTGGCTTTCGGAGACCAGGAGGCTCCGGATATATTGCAGGACATGTTGCAAAAAGCATCGGTCTCGGGGGAACAGCGTACCTTGATGGGTACGGTTATTGAGAAGATTTTGTCCGTGAAAAGCGGATTAAATGAAGCCTTTTTGAGCCTACTGAAGGGCTTCGAGGTTTGTGACATAATGTTTTCAGCTATGTTTTATTTGCAAAGATGCGCCTGTGTATAGGTAGTAGCCCCTGAGACTCGGGTTGCCTTCCACTAGGAAGCAATCGGAGGATCGAAAAGGATCGTTTGAGGACTAACCTAATGAATTTGAACACAGGCTGCTTCCCCCTTGGCCACTTCCCAGACTATGGAAATTGCCAAGCTGCAGCGAAAGATTGATGTGGCAGGGGATGATCTTGCGTTAATCAATATGCATCTTGACGAGTCGCAAGTTATGTATTCGGGGAAATCCCCATACGTATTTGTGTAATAAGCATGAAGCTGAAATTTAGATGCTGGAATATGCATGGCTGCAGATGGTGCTGCCGCCGTTGAAGCACTTCGAGCGGAGCTGGCCCGGGTCAAGGAGCAGGCCCGATGTAGCAATGCGGCTACCGAAAAGGCATCGGCTAAGCTAGAAGCCGAACAAGCTGCACGGCGCCAAGACGAGGAGAAGATGTCCACGATGATGCTCGAACTTGAGAATGCTACCGGCCGCTGTGAATTTCTGGAGAAGGAGAGCAAAGCCTTAACGGCTGATCTGAATAAGGCCTTACAAGAGGCGAGAGAAGCGCGGTCGGAATCCAGAGCAGCCCATGAGGAGATTCGACAGGCAAGGGTGATTGCGGCTGGAAAGCACTTTTTGTTGCAAACTAAGTTTGGCGACCCGAACTATGCCCAGCTTAACCAAGTGTGGAGTTCTCCGAACAAGTTCTTGGACTTGTCGAAGAGTTCTTCCGATGCGGTGCAGTATTACCAAGCATGAGATGGGCATGCAACGGAGAAGCTTTTTTTATCGCAGTTTGGCGCATCGAAGCGCCCCCTCTTGCTCAATGAACAGATGTCCCAATGGGCCGAACTTCATAGGATATCCGGCGCTGCCATGAAGGATGTCATAATCCGGTTGTGGCCAACCGAGCCTGTTCCGAATAGCTATTTCGGTTTGGTACAAAGGCTTGTTGATGCGGTGCCGCGTATCGACGCTGTGAAGCGGTCAACATGCATTGAGGGTGCACGGATGTCCTTTGCCCGAGTCAAGACGTTCTGGGGGAAGATGAAGGCCATCGAGATTGCGACGAAGGGTCCACCCAAAGGCAAGGACCGTCTGGAACCGGAGCATTATTTTGAAGACGTCCTAGAGGCTGCCCGCTTGATAGAGGGTCAATGATCAAAAGACATAATGTTCGAGTGATGTGTATGATAGTTTTAAAATACAACTTAATAGTTAATCTATTTTTATGTTTTGCTCGAAAGCGTGAATTCCTCCTATGCTGCCGTTTTAATATAATCTGAAAGTTTTCCAGTCGTCGGCTTCAGCCCCCTCATAGGAAGTACGGGGGTGTTCGGAAAAGCATTTAATCGCTCTTTATACAATGTCTTGGTCCATGAAGGAGGCGATAATGCGGCGAACCAGGCAATCAGACTCTAAGGCGTTAACACTTTCACTTAGCCATAGGAGTTTTATGGTGGGGCTACGACATAGCCCATGGTATGTATGCGGCGTATGTTGCCTTGCATATTTGATCTGAAACAGATCCTTCGTGTGACACGGGGAATCACTAAGGATTCCAAGAAGTCATCAAGTGGTTGACCAGCTCTCGCCGCATCATGACAGTCAGTTTTCGGCTTTCTCTACTGAAGTGCTCATCCGGTTTAGACCAGGGCACAATCGCAGTAGTTCTCCCTTTACTACCATAGCCGACAGAGCGGAACGTAGGGTAGAAAGCACAGGAGCCGGGCAACCCAACTATTGACCCAAGACAATGATTCGGAGCTGATGCATAGGCCAAACTTGCGATGCCGAAGTACGCTGTAGAGTTGTTCGGGCTTTTGCTGGCAACTCATTTGTTCCCATACCGAGCCCCTGGCAGGTTATGCCAAGGTGCATCTGTAAAGCAGCCGTTAAGGCCGTACTCATTGTTGAAAGAGTATGGAAGATTAGTTCGGATAAAGTTTACTGGGAGCGGAGCAATATGCCAATGATAAATTCATATATAAAAAACCACAAACCCGTCTATTTGACATGCTCGGGTCGGGGATGGAGGAAAAAAGGCATAGTACAGGCTCAAAATATAGAGTGCGGTCTACAAAAAGTGATTTTGGACCTCCTGTCGCACGTCTGCGCCGCCCGTCCTCGGGGAGGGGGATCCTTAACGGAAGTAGCCCATTAGGTGAGTGTACGGATCCGGACTCCGATAGAGTCCGTTGTAGATGCTGTCCTTTTCGTCACCTGTTTTTTAAGAGATAGTAAAGAAAGAAAGACAAAAAATAGATAAAAAATGTTACAGGAATGCTCGCAGGGTTGTCCGTATTGTGCTTCCGTCGACGCCCATGGTATCTTGAGTGCGTAGTGATGTACGCGCGGTGTAAATCTTGCCGGAATGAGAGGTGGGTGGCGGAAGCCGAACTGCTATTTCCGTTCCGGGAGTGGTCGAACTTCGGAGGGAAACATTTTCTGGCCCGTGGTATTTGGCTGGTGAGCCGCTCTGTCGTCTTTATCGCCTGGTGGCCTCCTCCCCTTGTGTTCGGCGTTGAGCTTGCCTGCCTGCTTGAAGACCCAATAGTTTCTGTTGGTATGATTAGCTGGCTAATCAGTGTGGCCGTGAGTCTGGCATGGTTGGTCCAATATCCTGTCAAGGGTGGATGGCCCGTCTTGGTTTGCCTCCAGTGGCTTATTCTGTTGACCGGGTTTCGGATTGTTGAATCTGGCGTTGACCGCTGTGTCGCGTGATCTTTCATTGTTATTGTGACTTTTATGTTCGGTTTGTCGTGGCTTGCCGTTGCCGTCTCGGATTTCGGAAGTGCCCGGGTCACTGGCATTGTTGCTTTTATGAGCGAGCCAGTTGTCTTCTCCCGCGCAAAAGTGAGTCATTAGAGCGGTAAGTGTTGTCATGGATTTGGGTCCTTCCTGGCCGAGGTGACGTGCTAGACATTCATCCCGGGCGCTTTGTTTGAAGGCCGCAAGGGCTTCCGCGTCAGGACAGTCGACAATTTGGTTCTTTTTTACTAAGAACCTAGTCCAGAGCTCCCTGGCTGATTCGCCGGGCTGCTGGACAATATGACTTAAGTCATCGGCATCTGGTGGCCGGACATATGTTCCTTGGAAGTTGTCTCAAAAGGCGTCTTCCAAATCTTCCTAGCTGCCAATGGAATTTTCTCGCAAACTGTTTAACCAGTACCGCGCTGGCCCTTTGAGCTTGAGAGGTAGGTATTTAATGGCATGAAGGTCATCTCCGCGAGCCATGTGAATATGGAGGAGGAAATCCTCAATCCATACCGCGGGATCTATTATTCCATCATATGATTCGATGTTAATGGGTTTGAACCTGTCTGGAAATTCATGCTCCATTACTTCGTCGGTGAAGCAGAGGGGGTGTGCGGCTCCTCTATGTTGGGCCACACTGTGAAGCACCTCCGGTGGACTTCGTTTGCGATTTTTCGACCGGGCGTGGTTGGGTCTGTTGTGTCCGAATAGGTAACCATTGTCGCCGATCGGGGCATGTCCCCGCGATCTGTATATCGATCTTGTGTGTCCTGCTCTGCCCTCCAGGTATTGTTGGATGCCGCGAGTGTTCCCCCGAGCTGTTTTGTTCTTGCATTAACGGCCAGGTGGGCTGCTACTCTTGGGCTGCTGCTTTATCCGGACCGAACTGTGGTCGACCAACCGCATTATGCGATGGTGGTGCGGGCTCCAGCGCTCCGCCGCCATGTTGAGGGAGCCACCTATACTTGGGGTGGATTTTGTCTGGGCCGCTAGGGCCGTATTCGGCGGCCACGACCTCGGTCCATCTATCATTGAGCAAATCTTGGCTTGCTTGAAGCTGCAGCTGATTCTTTCTTTGGCTCTTTGCAGTGGCTGTTACCGACGTTTAAGGCGCTCCTGCTCGAGAGGTTCCTCAGGCAAGATGAAATCCTTGTTGCCGGGGCTCTCCTCTTCCTCGGAGAGTGGAAGATAATTACTATCCTCTGAGTCTCCATATATGGCCAGTTCATCAGGGCTGTCTTGCCCATTTTCTTGTTCTTCCTGTTCGGATCCTACCTCAATAGGGTCTTCATTGTCCGGAGTAGTATCTTCTGCGGTGCTAGTATTGTTTTCTCTTGAGCGACGTGACTTAGAGCGGCGCCGGAGGCGCCGTTGTTTGGACTGTGTCACAGGAGGCCTATCCTCAACTGGATCCTCCTTGTCATCGTCGAGAGCGTCGTTGGGTGTGTCTACAATACACACGTCATACCAGGAAGTGGCCGTTCTGGGTCTGGTGTATAGTGGGTTCTGGCCTTGCCCCTCATCATCATCCGTACCGTCGATGTCTTTGGGGCCGGGGTCAAGCGTGTTGGTTGGGTCTTAGACAGTGGCTATGGAGTGGGTGGCGGGTGGGAAGCAAAATTCTCCATCATCCGCCGCCAGTTCGAACCGGACATAGTCCGGCGGCGAGTCACCTGCCAGAGATAGGATTTTTAGTGAGTTTAGTACGTCGCCCATGGGCGAGTGTTGGAAGACGTCTGTGACGCTGAACTTGAAGATCGATAACCGATCGAGTTCGGTATCCGCGGACTCGCAGGGTTCGGAACTGGTCACCGGAGACGAGTCCGGGGTTTCGTTGATGCAGATATCGTATGAAGTAGAATCTATGGGCGGCTCCAACACCGCGGAATCGGTAGCCCCCGTGATGGGGTTGAGCTTCCCATCTTTGGATGACTCGATCTGCTCTAGGTCTAAGGCCAGAGTCGTTACAGGAGCTATCTCCTGGATGCGGCCCGATGGTAGGTTTAAGCCATGCTCATCGGGGTGAAGGGGAGCGGTTGCCGCGGTCTCAAATCCGTCGAAGATCAAGTCTCCACTGATGTCCGCGACATAGTTCAAGCTTCCAAATCTGACCCGATGGCAAGGGGCATAGCTGTCGATCTGCTCCAGATGGCCAAGCGAGTTGGCCCGCAGTATGAAGCCGCCGAACACGAAGATTTGTCCGGGGAGGAAGGTTCCTCCTCGGACGGCGTCACTATCGACGATTGAAGAGGCCATCGAACCTTTTTTCGACAGCACAGTGGAACTCTCAATGAAAGCACCAATGTCGGTGTCAAAACCGGCGGACCTCGGGTAGGGGGTCCCGAACTGTGCGTCTAGGATCGATGGTAACAGGAGACGGGGGACACGATGTTTACCCAGGTTCGGGCCCTCTCTATGGAGGTAATACCCTACTTCCTGCTTGATTGATCTTGATGAATATGAGTATTACAAGAGTTGATCTACCACGAGATCGTAATGGCTAAACCCTAGAAGTCTAGCCTGTATGACTATGGTAATGAGCATATCTCCCCTATTCGGACTATGCCCCCCGGTTTATATAGACACCGGAGAGATCTAGGGTTACATAGAGTCGGTTACATAAGAAGGAATCTTCATATTTGATCGCCAAGCTTGCCTTCCATGCCACGGAGAGTCCAATCCGGACACGGGTACGGTCTTCGGCCTTCACGTCTTCACAGCCCATCAGTCCGGCCCATGGATAATAGGCCGGATGCCCGAGGACCCCTTAGTCCAGGACTCCCTCACCGGGCTCTAGTGAGCAAGACAGCCTACGTCGGCGAATCTTACCCAGGTTCGGGGCTCTCCTAGGAGATAACACCCCTAGTCTAGCTCTGCGGGGTCTCCGCATGATCACTATCTCAACAAGGTAGCTACAAGCTTGCTCCTTGAGCTGTTTGGCTAGGGGAGGAAGAAGAACAAGGCTAAGTTTACTCGTCTCTCCCTACGTGGTGTGTCGAACCCCTTGCATGGGGAAGCTTTGGGGGTTTATATAGGCCTACACCCCAAGGGTACAATGGTAATCCGGCCGGGTGTAGGACCCGGCCGTAAGTGACTCTGATCGCCGGCTTCTCCGCCGGCTGCTGGGGTCCGTCGCCTGGTGGGTCCCGTCGACTGCCGTGCTCTCGGCCGATAGGTAGGGCCTGCCGCCTGCGGGCCATACCAGCCGCTTTATACTGTAGCCTCGCCTCTGATGACGGAGGCTTTGTTGGGGAGAGCGTGGCTACAGTCCCGCCGCCTGGCGGGCGCTCACTGTTGCCACACCTCGTCTTGTCTGGTTAATGGCGCACGGACTCCAAGGGGCAGATGGGCCGCCTGCTAGGAGTCGGCCCATCCTCGATGCCGCCTGCTTGGGGATCGGCCGCCTTCTAGGGCTTGCCGACAGGTAGGGCCCGCCGCTTGCGGGCCGTACCGACCGGTCATCATGGGAGCATGGCTCCTCCTAACGCAGGTGATGTCACGGGCCACGTGGGTACAGTGCCGCGCCGGGCGAGGGGTGTTCGCTCGGTACACCGCACTGTGGCCACGTTCTGCCCTGGATTCAGGGGTGGTAGGCCGCACTGTAGCCACGCCTCGTCCTATCGTGGTTAATGGGGTGCAAACTTGGAGGGGGCGAGGGGGCGCCTGCTAGGAGTCGGCCCTCACTTGAGGCCGCCTTCTAGGAGTCGGCCCCCCTCGTGGCCGCCTTCTGGGGCTCTGTCGCGTTCTAGCAGCCGGCCGCTCAGACCAGCCGGCCCAAGAAGATGGTCGTTTGTCTTGAAAGTGGGAGGGGCGCAGCTAGCCCCGATGTCTTGAAATACCATTGGGGGCCCGATGAGGCTACCCGTGGTCATTTACTCCGAAAGTAGTCCCCGAAGCTGGTGGGGCGCCGCGGCTGAAAAGGCGAGATGCCTCAGCAACTTCCTACTCCGAGTGGTCTGTCGAAGTTGCTTCGTCCGTCTTCTGGAGGCGCCGACAGCTAGGAGCCGGCTGCGGCCAAGCAGCCCGCGTGGTGAATTTGAAACGTCGTGTTGGGGGCCGGGTGGCATGCGAGCCGGATGACAGGATTGCCGTCCGCTGCTCGCCCGCCACGCGGCGCCAGCAGGCCAGGCCGGCCTGCCAGCCCACGCGCGCGACGGGACATCGCAGTAGGCCTGGGCCCGTAGGCCGGAAAGCGCGGGGTCGTGGGGGAAGTGGGCGCAGTTAATCCCACGACCCCCCACGTCTCGCCCCATCGGCTCCGCCGCAAGGGGGCTATAAGTAGGGGCAGGAGGGGGCGGCGGAACGCACGCGCGCCCTCCTCGCCCTCTGTCCTTCTCCTTCCTCTCGTCGCCGCCGCGCCCCTTCCTCTTGCCGAGGCGCTGTAGCAGCTTGCCGTCGCCGGGCCACCTTGCACCGCGCCTTCTTGATCCACCGCGGACTCCCCGCTCGTCACCGCGCCACGCCTCCGTCGAGCATCTTCGTCCATGGCGCGCGAACGGGCCGGCGATTGGGATGGGTCCAACGTCCATGAAGACCACCTCGCCTTCCTTCACCAGACGCGGCGGCTGCCTCGCGAGACGCACGTGAAGGTGCGTGTTCCTCCCCAGGAGAATATCTCGCCGACGCCGGAAGACAGCGAGCAAGTCGTATTCCGGTCCCATTTCCTTCACGGCTTTGGCCTGCCGGCGAGTAGCTTCTTCCGCTCATTTCTCGCCTTCTACAAAGTCCAGTCGCACCACCTTACACCGAATACGGTAGTGCTGCTGGCCACCTTCGTCACCCTCTATGAAGGCTACCTCAGCACTCTCCCCACCCTTGAGCTCTGGGGGGGAGTTCTTCTACCTCAAGCTCGACACCGCCATCAAGAATGAGGCGGCTCAGTGCAGGGCCTGCGTCGCAGTGTGCCGCTTGGGCACTGGGGTCCGCTTCCCGAAGCTGGCCTTGCTGCAGTCGACCAAGCTGTGGCAAAAATCTTCTACATCAAGAACATCCATCCAATGATGGACTATGTCAACTTGCCGGCTTTCGCAGTCAGCCCGCCGGTCGGACCCCGCACCAACTGGCAATTCCGTCCGAAGCACTTGTCGGCCGCCTCCTCTGCTGCTCTCGTCCAGCTTCAGGTGATGACGGAGTCGGAGGGCCTCAAGGCTTCAGATCTGCTGACCGCCTTCGTGGCGCGCCGGGTTCTGCCCCTCCAAGCCCGGCCCCATATCATCAGCCGCGTGAGCGGGCATCGGGACCCATGCCGGATGAACACCAAGACGCTGCCACACGTGGACGTGGTCCGGCTGGTGAATGACTTCTCCAACTGCAAGCTTTCGGAGAAGGAATGGCGGTTCGGCAAGCCGCCGTACAGCCGCGCACACCCGCCGCCTGCAGTGAGTCGTTTGATTCATTTTTTTCCTTCATTGGTCCGGGTTCTTTTTTGCTGGCTGATCAGTCGGCCATGATGCAGATCTTCTCGACCCAGTCGGCAGCTGACGCCCTGGCCTCGGGCCAGGAGTACTTGCCGGACCGGTCGGTGAGCGACGTGGACGACCCCGACTTGGGGGCGGCCGCCATGGAAGAGGACGACGCTGTTGGGGATCGTTGCAGAAATTATTATTTTTCTACGCATCACCCAGATCAATCGATGGAGAAACTAGCAACGAGAGAGAGGGGAGTGCATCTTCATACCCTTGAAGATCGCGATGCGGAAGCTTTACAAGAACGCGGATGAAGGAGTCGTACTCGTAGTGATTCAGATCACGGTTGATTCCGATCTAAGCGCCGAACAACGGCGCCTCCGTGTTCAACACACCTGCAGCCCGGTGACGTCTCCCACGCCTTGATCCAGCAAGGAGAGAGGGAGAGGTTGGGGAAGACAACTCCAGCAGCAGCACGACGGCGTGGTCGTTTTGGAGCAGCGTGGTACTCCGGCAGGGCTTCGCCAAGCACCGCGGGAGAAGGAGGAGGTGTTGGAGAGGGGGAGGGCTGCGCCTTGGATGTGGTGCGGCTGCCCTCCCTCCACCCCTCTATTTATAGGGCGAAGGGGGAAGGGGGCCGGCCCCTCTAGATGAGATCTAGAGGGGGGCGGCGGCCAAGGGGAGGGGGCTTGCCCCCCAAGCCAAGGGGGGCGCCCCCTTTAGGGTTCCCCCCAACCCTAGGCGCATGGGCCCTGGGGGGATGGCGCCCAGCCCTCTTAGGGGCTGGTTCCCTTCCACATACAGCCCATAGGGCCCTCCGGGGCGGGTGGACCCCTGGAACCCCTTCGGTGGTCCCGGTACAATACCGGCATACCCCCGAATACTTCCGGTGACCGTATGATGACTTCCCATATATAAATCTTCACCTCCGAACCATTCCGAAACTCCTCGTCACGTCCGGGATCTTATCCGGGACTTCGAACAACATTCGGTGACCATGTACAAACTTTCCCTATAACCCTAGGGTCATCGAACCTTAAGTGTGTAGACCCTACGGGTTCGGGAGGCATGTAGACATGACCGAGACATCTCTCCGGCCAATAACCAACAGCGGGATCTGGATACCCATGTTGGCTCCCACATGTTCCGCGATGATCTCATCGGATGAACCACGATGTCAGGGATTCAATCAATCCCGTACTCAATTCCCGGTATGATACTTGCCCGAGATTCGATCGCCGGTATCCCTATACCTTGTTCAATCTCGTTACCGGCAAGTCTCTTTACTCGTTCGTAACACATCATCCCATGATCAACTTCTTGGTCACATTGAGCTCATTATGATGATGTCCTACCGAGTGGGCCCAGAGATACCTCTCCGTCACACGGAGTGACAAATCCCAGTCTCGATTCGTGCCAACCCAACAGACACTTTCGGAGATAACCGTAGTGCACCTTTATAGCCACCTAGTTACGTTGTGACGTTTGGCACACCCAAAGCATTCCTACGGTATCCGCGAGTTGCACAATCTCATGGTCTAAGGAAATGATACTTGACATTAGAAAAGCTTTAGCAGACGAACTACACGATCTTGTGCTATGCTTAGGATTGGGTCTTGTCCATCACATCATTCTCCTAATGATGTGATCCCGTTATCAATGACATCCAATGTCCATGGTCAGGAAATCGTAACCATCTATTGATCAACGAGCTAGTCAACTAGAGGCTCACTAGGGACATGTTGTGGTTTATGTATTCACACATGTATTACGATTTCCGGATAACAAAATTATAGCATGAACAATAGACAATTATCATGAACAAGGAAATATAACAATAACCATTTTATTATTGCCTCTAGGGCATATTTCCAACAGACGCCACAGGCGGTGATGGTGGAGCAGGCGGATCCTTGGGAGGCGACCTTGAGGACTGGCTGGATGATTATGAGGAGGACCACGAGCCATGCCACAACCGCGGCGCCGACAGGATGGGCGCCAGCTCCTCGGCCGCGTCGACTGCACCAGGCGGCGCGCCGAAGCGCCGAGCCGATGTCGGGTTGTATGGCAGCTGGCCCAAGAAGCCCAAGAACACGGGCGCCGCGACCAGGCGGCAGGAGGCCGCCGCGAAGGCGGCCCAATTCCAAAGGGCCCCAAAGCAGCCTTTGATAGTGTCAGCGTAAGTGTTTGGTCTTTCTTCATGTTCGCTTTTCTTCTTTCTCGCAAATTTTTTCTTAGTTCTTCTTGTATGGCTCGAACAGGGCCCCACTCTCTCTTGATCGGGCCCCGTCTGCCTCGGTGATTGGGGCGGCGGGCGGCTCTGCAGAGCCCCGGCGGGTGGACCCGCTCGCCGACCTCTAGGAGGCGATGGAGAGGAACGCGCGGGAGGCGCGGGAGGAGCAGGAGAAGGCGGAGGCGGCCAAGGCGGCACAGGCGGAGGCCGACGCGGCAACCAAGGAGCAGGCGGCCGCGGCCGCCAAGGCATAGGCGGAGAAGGCGGACCACGACTGTGCCTCAGAGCCCTCCATCCCGCAGCCTGCGGAGCCGCAGGTGCCGGATGGCCAGGCACCGACCGAAGGGGCCGGCGGTGACCAGGCGGTCTTGGAGAGGGGGGAGGCGACCCCGTTGTCTTGGAGGCGAAGGTGCGCCCACATATGTCGACTGCCGACGCCCAAAGTAGTCGGCCCGACGCGCCGCTAGTGCCGCCAGTCGGTGGCGAGTTGGTGGCAGGCTCGACCCCCGCGGTCCGTACTCCGGCGCGCCGTCGTGCGGAGAAGGCGGCCTTAGCGCGACAACCGCTGGAGGTCGAGGCCGCTAGCACATCGGCTCCCGACACCGAGGATTCAAGTGCCTCCCCACCAGAGTGGACGCCTGGGGGCGGGACGGCTGTTCTGAACACGGCCGCATAGGATGTCCAGGCCCGATTCAAGGCCCAGGCTGCTGCTCTCCAGCAGTATACGCAGGAGTTCCTTGCAACGCGGTTAGCCGTGCGGGTATGCTTCTTGTTTTTGTTTTTGATTCTTGTAATCTTCCGTGGGGGCGCGCTAGCGCACCCACTGGGTGTAGTCCCCGAGTTTCGGGCCGGCTGCTGAGCAGGCGGCTCGAAACTTCAAGTTAGGTTCTGAGTGCTAACTCATTTTTTCTTCTGTTGTCTTTGTTGCAGGATTACCACAACATCCGCGCAGCTGCCTTCAACTCCCATGTCCAGGAGCTGCCAAACGGACTGTTGACTTGACCAAGAGCCGGAGTAAGCATTTCGTCTTCTCTCTCGCGGGGGCGCGTCAGCGCACCCGCTGGGTGTAGTCCCCGAGATTCGGGCCGACTGCTGAGCAGTCGGGCCAGATCTCATGACAACTACTTGTCTTCTTTGTTGATTGTTGATGTCTTTTCTTTCTTATCTTTGCAGGGGCAGCCGCCGGGCTGCAGCAGCGACTGGGCGAGGTCCAAACCAAGCTGCGCACCAAGGAGGAGGAGGAGTGCAACAAGGCGGCTCAGGAGTGCGACCGCCTGGTCAAGGAGCTGGCGGACCAGGCGGAGCGGCACAAGGCGGAACTCCAAAGGCTGAAGGACAGCGAGGCTCACCTCCAGGCCGAGTTCGAGACTTCGCGCTCGAACTGGGCCGAGAAGGAGAAGTACCTCACCGACAGCTACAGCGAGATCGAGGATATGATCGATGGTAAGTCACTTTTCTTCTGGTTAGCCGCCGACTGCTGCCGGAGCCGGCTTCTGGCTGCTAATCATTGATCTTTTTCTTGTGCAGAATATTTTTCTGGTCACTCTGTTGCCGTCAGCCAGGCCATCGAGGAGCAGCGCGAGCGGTGTAGGAGGATTGGAGTGGAGATTGCGCCCAAAGAGCCTCGGAACCTCAATGAGCAGCTCCTGGCCGTCCGGACGCATTTGCAGCCGGCTCACCGCATGCTCCGCCGCCTTCAACGCGTCGGGGCCCAGGTGCTGGCCACCGTTTGGCCCGACGCTCAAATCCCGCGCACACCCAGTCGGACTACCGACTGGTTGGAGGTAGCAGTTGGCTGCTTCGAGGCTTGGAAGGGCGCCATGGCTCGAGCGGGTGCATGGAGGGTCTTGGAGTTCGCCAAGGTGTGGTGTCCCGGTCTGAACCTGGCCCAGCTGGCCACCTTCCGGCAGGAGGCTGGGCCAGAGCTGGCGGAGGTGGACCGTGCGCTCACCCAACGCGCGGTGGCAATCGCCGAGTACACCAACACTGGTGTCTTCATCCCCGAACTGGACGAGGAGGGCGCCGAGGTGCCGTCCAACTAGTTCGGGCTAATCCCGGAGGACGGTGAGGACTCGGCGGAGGAAATCGCTTCCAGCGATGAAGCCGAGGATGAGGATAGTGAAGACGACGCATTGGAAGACGGAGCGGACGGCCAGCCTGAGCCCGATGAGCCTCGAGCAACGAGCCGCGTGTGGTCGCGCCGACTGCTGCTGATGCTGACCAGGCTGAGACTCATCAGTCGGCCGCTCCTCCAACCGGCACCGCTGCCTCCACCAACCTGCCGGACCCGCCTATCGCTCCTCTGGCCTAGGCGGCCAGTTTTATCTTATCTTTTCATGCTTTTGTAATCGTTCGAACAAACTTGTTAAATTTGCGCAGTTCCACCCACTGGGGGTGTATTCAAACTCTGTTGAATGCTGGCTATGAGCCTTTGTTTATGTAAAATATCTTTGTCGCACAAGTGTGCTCTGCCGGGTCCTGACTCAGTCTTCCTTTTCCTGCTCTTATTGGCTTTTTCCTTTGCCGCCTTCCTTTGGCTGCCGCCCTATCAGCCGGACAGCCGCTCTACGGTCTGTGGCTAGGTCGGCTGCTTGGCCATTTTTGGGAAGACAAGTACTTTGGCCTTTTAGAACATAGCAAGTTAAGTGAGAAGCCGGCCGGCCGGCTGCTCAGCAGTCGGACGGTGAATCGAGGAGCCGGCTTGGCCTATGTGGATGCTTTTTTCCTTAGCCATTTTTCGTGTGGACACCATTTCCTGCCTTTAGCTCTTGCCAGGCGTACAGTTGCTCTGCGAGTTGCGGCTTAATGGCAAGAGAGGGCTTTAGGTGCCGGCACACTACTTGTCCGATTGCAGGTGGCATCAACATAGGACAAGGTGGCAAGCCCCAGGGCCGACTGGTCGGGCCCGGTGCCGGGCAAAGAAATGAAATAACACATTCACAGGCATAAAGCTTATGATATAGATAAAAACGGTAGTCCCCGAGTGCTCCTCGAGGGACCCGTCGTCATTGCACTTAATACAAAGGTGGCGTGATACATACTGCATTAACTATAAAATCTTCGGAGGAGATCTGCGTTCCATGGGTACTCTGTTTCCTTGCCGGAATCATCCCTCTTGCGCGCCCTGGGCTTCTGTGCGTCGACCAGTGATACGTCTCCAATGTATCTATAATTTTTGATTGTTCCATGCTATTATATTATTGATACGTCTCCGTCGTATCTACTTTTCCAAACATTTTTGCCCTTGTTTTGGACTCTAACTTGCAAGATTTGAATGGAACTAACCCGGACTGACGTTGTTTTCAGCAGAATTGCCATGGTGTTATCTTTGTGCAGAAAAAAAGTTCTCTCTTGCCATTAAGCCGGACGAGATTATTTTTCGAATTAATAAAAAATACTGGCGAAAGAATCAAGACCAGGGGGCCACACCCTATCCACGGGGGTGGGGGTGCGCCTCCCTGCCTCATGGCCCCCCTGGAGCTCCACCGACCTCAACTCCAACTCTATATATTCACGTTCGGGGAGAAAAAAATTAGAGAGAGGGATTCATCGCGTTTTACGATACGGAGCCACCGCCAAGCCCTAATCTCTCTCGGGAGGGCTGATCTGGAGTCCATTCGGGGCTCCGGAGAGGGGAATCCGTTGCCGTCGTCATCATCAAACGTCCTCCATCACCAATTTCATGATGCTCACCGTCGTGCGTGAGTAATTCTATCGTAGGCTTGCTAGACAGTGATGGGTTGGATGAGATTTATCATGTAATTGAGTTAGTTTTGTTAGGGTTTGATCCCTAGTATCCATTATGTTCTGAGATTGATGTTGCTATGACTTTGCTATGCTTAATGCTTGTCACTAGGGCCCGAGTGCCATGATTTCAGATCTGAACCTATTATGTTTTCATGAATATATGTGAGTTCTTGATCCTATCTTGCAAGTCAATAGTCACCTACTATGTGTTATGATCCGGCAACCCCGAAGTGACAATAATCGGGACCACTCCCGATGATGACCGTAGTTTGAGGAGTTCATGTATTCACCATGTGTTAATGCTTTGGTCTGGTACTCTATTAAAAGGAGGCCTTAATATCCCTTAGTTTCCAATAGAACCCCGCTGCCACGGGAGGGTAGGACAAAAGATGTCATGCAAGTTCTTTTCCATAAGCACGTATGACTATATTCGGAATACACCTACATTACATTGATGAATTGGAGCCAGTTCTGCGTCACCCTATGTTATAACTGTTGCATGATGAACCGCATCCGACATGATTATCCATCACCGATCCAATGCCTACGAGCTTCTCACATATTGATCCTTGCTTAGTTACTTTACCATTGCCACTGTTACAATCACTACAAAACTGCTACTGTTACCTTTGCCACCATTACCGTTTCTTTTATACTACTTTGCTACTAAATACTTTGCTGCAGATATTAAGTGATCCAGGTGTGGTTGAATTGAAAACTCAACTGCTAATACTTGAGAATATTCTTTGGCTCCCCTTGTGTCGAATCAATAAATTTGGGTTGAATAATCTACCCTCGAAAACTGTTGCGATCCCCTATACTTGTGGGTTATCAAGAATATTTTCTGGCGCTGTTGCCGGGGAGCATAGCTCTATTCTTTGAGTAACTTGGGATTTATATCTGCTGGTCACTATGAGGAACTTGAAAGACAAGAAAACCAAAATTTATCCCTCAACTACGAGGGGAGGTAAGGAACTGCCATCTAGCTCTGCACTTGATTCTCCTTCTGTTTTGAGTAAACTTGCGACACCTAAACCTGCTTCTGCTATTAATTCTGATATGTCGCATGTTCTTGATGATGCCACTTCTGCTATGCATGATACTTATGATGAAACTACTTCCATGCTTGATAATACTGTGCCACTAGGTGAATTTCTTGATGAACAACTTGCTAGGGCTAGAGAGAATGAAATTACTAAAACTGATAATATTGATGAAAGTGATGATGAAGATTCTCCCCCTAAATACGAATTGCCTGTTGTGCCTGAGGGTTATGTTATGGATGAAGAAACTGCTAGAGATTTTCTTGCTTGCAATGGTAGATCTGATCTTAAGAAATTATTAGCTAAGCTGAAAGAGAAGTCTCTGAATGCTAGAATGAAATATGACCCTGCTTATGCTACTTCACCTATCTTTGTTACTGATAAGGATTATGAATTCTCTGTCGATCCTGATATAATTACTTTGGTTGAATCTGACCCTTTCTATGGCTATGAATCTGAAACTGTTGTGGCACATCTTACTAAATTAAATGATATAACCACCCTATTCACTAATGATGAGAAAACTCGCTACTACTATATCCTTAAATTATTTCCGTTCTCATTAAAGGGTGATGCTAAGACATGGTTTAATTCTCTTGATCCTGGTTGTGTGCGTAGTCCCCAGGATATGATTTATTACTTCTCTGCTAAATATTTCCCCTCTCATAAGAAACAAGCTGCTTTAAGGGAAATATATAATTTTGTGCAAATTGAAGAAGAGAGTCTCCCACAAGCTTGAGGGAGGCTTCTCCAATTACTTAATGCTTTGCCTGATCATCCTCTTAAGAAAAATGAAATACTTGATATCTTTTATAATGGACTAACCGATGCTTCCAGAGACCACCTGGATAGTTGTGCTGGTTGTGTTTTCAGGGAAAGAACAGTTGATCAAGCTGAGATTCTATTGAATAACATGTTGACAAATGAAAACAATTGGAAACTTCCTGAACCAACTCCTAAGCCAACTCCGAAGAAAAGGGGTGTTCTATTTCTCAGTCCCGAAGATATGCAAGAGGCAAAGAAATCTATGAAAGAAAAAGGTATAAAAGCTGAAGATGTTAAGAATTTACCTCCTGTTGAAGAAATACATGGTCTTAACTTACCACCTATTGAAGAAATACATGGTCTTAATTTTCTGCCGTTGAAGAAACACATGGTTTTGATAACCCGACACAGGTAGTAAAGGTAAATTCTCTCTATAGATTTGATGAAGGTGATATTCCTCGTTATAAGTCTGCTAGCCAATGCTTGGATGAGTTTGATAATTTTATTGTTAAACAAGAAAACTTCAATGCTTATTTTGGTAGACAATTAAAACGCAATGCTTATATGATTGAACACTTGAGTGGTTATATGTCTAGAGTTAAAGTTGAACTTAAACTCATTAGTAAACATGCTTCTATGGTTACCACTCAAGTAGAACAAGTACTTAAAGCTCAGAATAATTTGCTCAATGAATTAAATAGTAAGAATAATGACTTTGCTGTTAGAGTTGCGACTACAACGGGTAAAATGAGTCAGGAACCTTTGTATCCTGAGGGCACCCTAAGAGAATTGAGCAAGATTCTCAGAGAATTAATGTTGATGCACCTAGTCCTTCTAAGAAAAAGAAAAAGAAAAATGATAGGACTTTGCATGATTCTAGTGAACCTAGTGTAGACACACCTGAGAATCCCAATGATATTTCTATTTCTGATGCTGAAACACAATCTTGTAATGAACATGAAACTAGTAATAATGTTAATGATGATGTTCATGTTGATGCTCAACCTAGCAATGACAATGATGTAGACATTGAACATGTTGTTGATCTTGATAACCCACAATCAAAGAATCAACATTACGATAAGAGAGACTTTGTTGCTAGGAAGCACGGTAAAGAAAGAGAACCATGGGTTCAGAAACCCATGCCTTTTCCTCCTAAACCATCCAAGAAAAAGGATGATGAGGATTTTGAGCGCTTTGCTGAAATGATTAGACTTATCTTTTTGCGTATGCGTTTGACTGTTATGCTTAAAATGAATCCTTATGCCAAGTACATGAAGGAAATTGTTACAAATAAAAGAAAGATACCGGAAGCTGAAATTTCCACCATGCTTGCTAATTATACTTTTAAGGGTGGAATACCTAAGAAACTGGGAGATCCAGGAGTACCAACTATACCATGCTCCATTAAAGGAAACTATGTTAAAACTGCTTTATGTGATCTTTGAGCCGGTGTTAGTGTTATGCCTCTCTCTTTATATCGTAGATTTGATTTGAATAAGTGACACCTACTGAAATATCTTTGCAAATGGCTGATAAATCAACTGCTATACCTGTCGGTATTTGTGAGGATGTGCCTGTTGTGGTTGCAAACGTTACTATCTTAACGGACTTTGTTATTCTTGATATTCCCGAGGACGATAGTATGTCTATCATTCTTGGTAGACCCTTTTTGAATACTGCAGGTGCTGTTATTGATTGCAACAAAGGCAATGTCACTTTTCATGTTAATGGTAATGAGCATACGGTACACTTTCCGAGGAAACAACCTCAAGTTCATAGTATCAACTCTATTGGAAAAATTCCAACTATTATTATTGGAGGTTTTGAATTTCCTCTTCCTACTTTCAAGAAGAAATATGATATTCTTATTATTGGGGACATGCATATCCCCGTTGAGGTAACCTAGTGCTATTTGAAAATTCTCCGGTTTCATGCAATTCGGAATGAGTTTGTTAACAAGACCTGATCAACCTTGTTAGTGGATTCCTTTTGATGAGCATGAGATGGATGAAGTTAGAAAGCACAACTCTCTGTACCCTCCTTTTACTTTCTGTTATTTAGATTGAATAAAGCAAAATAGTATTTCCTGTCTGTTTTCTGAATTAGCCGTGCAATAAAAAAACACCCCGAAAATAAAAGTTCTCCAAATGCCCCGAAAATGAAATATGATTTTTTCTAGAATATGTAAGAATATTTGGCACCAAGAACACATCAAGGGGAGCAAGCACCTGGCCACGAGGGTCTAGGGCGCGCCCCCTGCCTCATGGGCCCCCGGTGGCTCCCCTCCACTTATTCCTGCACCCACACACTCCTTCTTCCTCCCAAAAAAATCACCAACCAGCTCAAGCACGAGTTCTAGCTCATTTTGCTGTGATTTTTGATCTCCTTGCTCAAAGCTCCATTCACAAAACTGTTTTGGGGGATCGTTCTTCGGTATGTGACTCCTCCAATGGTCCAATTAGTTTTTGTTCTAGTGCTTTATTCATTGCAATTTTTAGCTGCTTAGATGACCCTGTTCTTGAGCTTGCATGTTAAATTTATATGGTTCCAAGTAGCTTTAATGCATTATATAGTCTCTAGGCACTTGTGGGAGTGGTTGCGATCAATATTGCTGAGTTTTTTTCACTTTTATTTTGAGTACTAAAAATTTCAGAAATTTTCAGAAAATGATGAAGATATTTTTGAGGGGCTCTTCGAGCCGAAGCTCGAAGGATAAGCAAAGTGAAGAAGACAAGATGCCCAAATATAATCTCCCTCGCATCACGGAGGTTCGGCCGTGTGAATGGCCTTGTGATGATTTCTTGAGAGCAGCCGGGATTTATGATGATTTTTATGAGTTGGCTGAGAATGTAGGCCTCACCGACTTCCTCCACGACCAACGCGAACAGTATCTCCTACTCACTAATATCTTTGTGCAAAATTTTCATTTCCACTCTAGGAGGTCACCACCTTCGGTGGATTTTTATTTATATGATGAGTATAAGGAGATGACCCTTGATAGATTTTGTGAGGTTTGCAAGTTGCCCTTTAAGGGCAGCGTGGAGGAACCACATGGCGATGATGTGGAGGGATTTATTGATATGACTGCTGTAGAGGAAACGAGGAAAGTTCCCGACGCAAGAATTACTAGCATACACTTTCCTGTTCTACGTTACTTTGCAATATTTGCTAGTAGATGCTTAGTTGGTCGCGGAAATTGTGGCAACCTTAGTGCCCATGATATTGTTATTTTGTGCCATGCTTTATTCCGTGATGACACATTTAGTATGGGTGCTATTGTTGCAAAGCGGTTAAATCTTAACCGTACTAAGGGCCCCATCTTGGGAGGTATCTTCACCTCGCGTCTCGCTGCACATTTTAACATACCTATTAGGCATTATGAGAAAGAAGAAAATGCTGCCTCCTATTTTTCTAGACTATAAAAGTATGGTAACACATGATTTTATCGTTAAGAATAAGGAAAAGACGCTTAAGTACAAGCTGATATTTGATAAAAATCACCCTGAGATTATTACTTTGCCTGCTCCTTCCTTGTTTGACTTACTGCAGGCAAGTACCTTGTTTCGCCGGAGGCCATTCACGCCTACAAAAACCCCGCACCAGCTACAGAGCCACAATTTGATCCTTCACGATAGTCTGTTTACCGGTGGGATCTGGAGGAAATTGCCAATCGGTGGCACTCTGAAGATGCATCTCAGTACAACCCCGGCTACAACTTTGGATATCCGCCAGGCCAGCCGTGGCCATAGACCAACTTATGCCAAAAGCTAAGCTTGGGGGGTACGTATTTCTCACCGACATTACATTCATGTTCACACACTCATGCCAGTTGTCGGTGATCATACTTTTTCATTGTACTATCCATGCTAGTTTATTTTTCTTTTTCTCGCTTTCTTCTTGTGTGTTTGAAAAACCTTAAGAAAAACAAAAAAAATTAGATGTAGTTTTAGCTAGTTTACTTTCCATGCTTGTAGTAAAAGAAAACCCAAAAAGATTTCTCGTTCTTCTTTTTGCTTGTTGGGAGCTTTCCCGTGTAAATAGTTTTATTTCTTTTCTTTTCTTTGGGGGTTGATAGGAGAAGACCATGATGAAATTGTTGAAGTGGCTCTTATATGCATTATTGTTGATTTAATAAAGAGCCCATATTGCTTTGTCTTCTCCTGTTTCTTGAATGCTTGTAGATTCCAGCTTAGTCCAATGCACGTGCACTATTATTATTATACACATCGTTCGGTCGTGCAAGTGAAAGGCAATAATGACGATATATGATGGACTGATTGAGATGAGAGAAGCTGGTATGAAATCGACCTCTCTTGTTTTTGTAAATATGATTAGTTCATCGTTCTTGATTCAGCCTATTATGAATAAACATGTTTGCAATGACAATTAGAGATTATAGTTGCTTATACCATGCTTAATTAGCTAGGAGTTTATAATGGTTTACCTTGCGTGCCAACATGCTATTAAAATGGTTGTGATGTGGTATAATGGGGTGGTATCCTCCTTTGAATGATTCTAGTGGCTTGACTTGGCACATGTTCACGCATGTAGTTGAAACAAAATCAACATAGCCTCCACGATATTTATGTTCATGGTGGATTATATCCTACTCATGCTTGCACTCAATGTTTATTAATTTTAATGCATGTTCATGACTGTTGTCGCTCTCTAGCTGGTCGCTTCCCAGTCTTTTGCTAGCCTTCGCTTGTACTAAGCGGGAATACTGCTTGTGCATCCAATCCCTTAAACCCCAAAGTTATTCCATATGAGTCCACCATACCTTCCTATATGCGGTATTTACCTACCATTCCAAGTAAATTTGTATGTGCCAAACTCTAAACCTTCAAATGAAATTTCTTTTTGTATGCTCGAATAGCTCATGTATCAACTAGGGCTGTCTGTATCCTCCATGCTAGGTGGGTTATTCTCAAGAGGAGTGGACTCCGCTCCTCACTCACGAGAACATGGCTGGTCACCGGGATGCCCAGTCCCATGCTTTAAGCAAATTAAATCGAAATAATTGCAAACAAAACTCCCCCAGGGTTGTTGCTAGTTGGAGGCACTCGTTGTTTCGAGCAAGCCATGGATTGATGCTTGTTGGTGGAGGGGGGTATAAACTTTACCATTCTGTTTGGGAACCGCCTATAATGTGTGTAGCATGGAAGATATCGAGATCTCTTGGTTGTTATGTTGACAATGAAAGTATACCACCCAAAATATTATTTATCTCGATTTCAAAAATCAAGCTCTGGCACCTCTACAAATCCCCGCTTCCCTCTGCGAAGGGCCTATCTATTTACTTTTATGTTGAGTCATCACCCTCTTATTAAAAAGTACCAGTTTGAGAGCACTACTGTCATTTGCATCCATTACTATTAAGTTATATTGGGTATGACTACGACTGGATCTCTTTTACCATGAATTACAATGTCTAGTCAGTCCTTGATCTTTAAAGGTGCTCTGCATTTATGTTTTGCGGTCTCAGAAAGGGCTAGCGAGATACCATCTTGTTATATCATATTATGATTGTTTTGAGAAAGTGTTGTCATCCGAGATTTATTATTATTTCTCGCTAGTTGATTATGCCATTGATATGATTAAACATGAGACCTAAGTGTTATTGTGAATATGGTTAGTCATAATCTTTGCTGAAAACTTGAATGCTGGCTTTACATATTTACAACAACAAGAGCAAACAGAGTTTGTAAAAGTTTTTCTTTATCAGTTTCAGTTTATCAACTGAATTGCTTGAGGACAAGCAAAGGTTTAAGCTTGGGGGAGTTGATATGTCTCCGTCGTATCTACTTTTCCAAACACTTTTGCCCTTGTTTTGGATCTAACTTGCATGATTTGAATAGAACTAACCCGGACTGACGCTGTTTTCAACAGAATTGCCATGGTGTTATCTTTGTGCATAAAAAAAGTTCTCGGAATGAACTGAAACTCCATGGAGATTATTTTTGGAATTTATAAAAAATATCGGCAAAAGAATCAAGACCAGGGGGCCCACACCCTGTCCACGAGGGTGGGGGGCGCGCCTCCCTGCCTCGTGGCCCCCCTGGAGCTCCACCGACCTCAACTCCAACTCTATATATTCACGTTCGGGGATAAAAATCAGAGAGAAGGATTCATCGCGTTTTACGATACGGAGCCGCCGCCAAGCCCTAATCTCTCTCGGGAGGGCTGATCTGGATTCCGTTCGGGGATCCGGAGAGGGGAATCCGTCGCCGTCGTCATCATCAAACATCCTCCATCACCAATTTCATGATGCTCACCGCCGTGCGTGAGTAATTCCATCGTAGGATTTCTTGACGGTGATGGGTTGGATGAGATTTATCATGTAATCGAGTTAGTTTTGTTAGGGTTTGATCCCTAGTATCCATTATGTTCTGAGATTGATGTTGCTATGACTTTGCTATGTTTAATGCTTGTCACTAGGGCCTGAGTGCCATGATTTCTGATCTGAACCTATTATGTTTTCATGAATATATGTGAGTTCTTGATCCTATCTTGCAAGTCAATAGTCACCTACTATGTGTTATGATCCAGCAACCCCGAAGTGACAATAATCGGGACCACTCCCGGTGATGACCGTAGTTTGAGGAGTTCATGTATTCACCATGTGTTAATGCTTTGGTCCGGTACTCTATTAAAAGGAGGCCTTAATATCCCTTAGTTTCCAATAGGACCCCGCTGCCACGGGATAGTAGGACAAAAGATGTCATGCAAGTTCTTTTCCATAAGCACGTATGACTATATTCGGAATACATGCCTACATTACATTGATGAATTGGAGCTAGTTCTGTGTCACCCTATGTTATAACTTGTGCATGATGAACCGCATCCGACATAATTATCCATCACCGATCCAATGCCTACAAGCTTTTCACATATTGATCCTTGCTTAGTTACTTTACCGTTGCCACTGTTACAATCACTACAAAACTGCTACTGTTACCTTTGCCACCGTTACCGTTACTTCTATACTACTTTGCTACTAAATACTTTGCTGCAGATATTAAGTTATCCAGGTGTGGTTGAATTGGCAACTCAACTGCTAATACTTGAGAATATTCTTTGGCTCCCCTTGTGTCGAATCAATAAATTTGGGTTGAATACTCTACCCTCGAAAACTGTTGCGATCCCCTATAATTGTGGGTAATCAATTATCTGTTTTGGATGTTTAATGGGCTTTACTATACACTTATATTATATTTTTGGGACTAACCTACTAACCGGAGGCCCAGCGCAAATTGTTGTTTTTTGCCTATTTCAGTGTTTCGCAGAAAAGGAATATCAAACGGATTCCAAACGGAATGAAACCTTCGGGAGAGTTATTTTTGGAACAAACGTGATCCAGACGACATGGAGTGGACGTGAAGAAAGAAACGAGGAGGCCACGAGGCAGGGAGGCGTGCCTGCCCCCCTGGGCGTGCCCCCACCCTCGTGGGCCCCTCGTAGCTCCACCGACCTACTTCTTTCTCCTATATATATATATATATATATATATCTACGTACCCCGAAACCATCCAGGAGCACCACGAAACCCTATTTCCACCGCCGCAACCTTCTGTACCCAAGAGATCCCATCTTGGGGCCTTTTCCGGTGCTCCGCCGGAGGGGGCATTGATCACGGAGGGCTTCTGCATCAACACCATAGCCTCTCCGATGATGTGTGAGTAGTTTACCTCAGACCTTTGGGTCCATAGTTATTAGCTAGATGGCTTCTTCTCTCTCTTTGATTCTCAATACAAAGTTCTCCTCGATCTTCTTGGAGATCTATTCGATGTAACTCTTTTTGTGGTGTGTTTGTCGAGATCCGGTGAATTGTGGGTTTATGATCAAGATTATCTATGAATAATATTTGAATCTCCTCGGAATTCTTTTATGTATGATTTGTTATCTTTGCAAGTCTCTTTGAATTATCAGTTTGGTTTGGCCTACTAGATTGACCTTTCCTGCAATGGCAGAAGTGCTTAGCTTTGGGTTCAATCTTGCGGTGTTCGATCCCAGTGACAGTAGGGGAACCGATACGTATTGTATTGTTGTCATTGAGGACAAAAAGATGGGGTTTATATCATATGCTTGAGTTTATCCGTCTACATCATGTCATCTTGCCTAATGCGTTACTCTGTTCTTATGAACTTAATACTCTAGATGCATGCTGGATAGCGGTCGATGTGTGGAGTAATAGTAGTAGATGCAGAATCGTTTCGGTCTACTTGTCGCGGACGTGATGCCTATATACATGATCATGCCTAGATATTCTCATAACTATGCACTTTTCTATCAATTGCTCGACAGTAATTTGTTCACCCACCGTAATACTTATGCTATCTTGAGAGAAGCCACTAGTGAAACCTATGGCCCTCGGGTCTATTTTCCATCATATTAATCTTTCATCAACTAGCAATTTCTGGCTCCGTTTATTTTGCCATCTTTACTTTTCAATCTATAAAACAAAAATACCAAAAATATTTATCTTGTTATCTCTATCAGATCTCACTTTGCAAGTGGTCGTGAAGGGATTGACAACCCCTTTATCGCGTTGGTTGCAAGGTTCTTATTTGTTTGTGTAGGTACGAGGGACTTGCGTGTGGCCTCCTACTGGATTGATACCTTGGTTCTCAACAACTGAGGGATATACTTACGCTACTTTGCTGCATCACCCTTTCCTCTTCAAGGGAAAACCAACGCTGTGCTCAAGAGGTAGCAAGAAGGATTTCTGGCACTGTTGCCGGGGAGTCTACGCACAAGTCAAGACATACCAAGTACCCATCACAAACTCTTATCCCTCGCATTACATTATTTGCCATTTGCCTCTCGTTTTCCTCTCCCCCACTTCACCCTTGCCGTTTTATTCGCCCTCTTTTCCGTTCGCCTTTTTTCGGTTGCCTCTTGTGTGCTTGTGTGTTGGATTGCTTGTTTGTCACGATGGCTCAAGACAATACTAAATTGTGTGACTTTTCCAATACCAACAACAATGATTTCCTTACCACTCCGATTGCTCCTCTTACTGATGCTGAATCTTGTGAAATTAATACTGCTTTGCTAAATCTTGTTATGAAAGATCAATTCTCTGGCCTTCCTAGTGAAGATGTCGCTACCCATCTAAACAACTTTGTTGATTTGTGTGATATGCAAAAGAAGAAAGATGTGGATAATGATATTGTTAAATTGAAGCTATTTCCTTTTTTGCTTAGAGATCGTGCTAAAACTTGGTTTTCGTCTTTGCCTAAAAATAGTATTGATTCTTGGAATAAGTGCAAAGATGCTTTTATCTCTAAGTATTTTCCCCCCGCTAAGATTATCTCTCTTAGAAACGATATTATGAATTTTAAGCAACTTGATCATGAACATGTTGCACAAGCTTGGGAGATAATGAAATTGATGATACGTAATTGCCCTACACATGGATTGGATTTATGGATGATTATACAAAAAAATTATGCCGGATTGAATTTTGCTTCTAGAAATCTTTTAGATTCGGCCATGGGAGGCACTTTTATGTAAATCACTTTAGGGGAAGCTACTAAACTCCTAGACAACATTATGGTTAATTATTCTCAATGGCACACCAAAAGATCTACTAGTAAAAAGGTTCATGCAATAGAAGAGATCAATGTTTTGAGTGGAAAGATGGATGAACTTATGAAGTTGTTTGCTAATAAGAGTGCTCATATTGATCCTAATGATATGCCTTTGTCTACTTTGATTGAGAATAATAATGAATCTATGGATGTGAATTTTGTTGGTAGGAACAATTTTGGTAACAACGCGTATAGAGGAAACTTTAATCCTAGGCCTTTTCCTAGTAATTCCTCGAATAATTATGGTAATTCCTACAACAACTCTTATGGAAATTTTAATAAGATGCCCTCTGATTTTGAGATTAGTGTTAAAGAATTTATGATTTCTCAAAATAATTTCAATGCTTTGCTTGAAGAAAAAATGCTTAAAGTTGATGAATTGGCTAGGAACATGGATAGAATTTCTCTTGATGTTGATTCTTTGAAACTTAGATCTATTCCACCTAAGCATGATATCAATGAGTCTCTCAAAGCTATGAGAATTTCCATTGATGAGTGCAAAGAAAGAACCGCTAGGATGCGTGCTAAGAAAGATTGCTTTGTAAAAGCGTGTTCTTCTAGTTTTCATGATAATAGGGATGAAGATCTAAAAGTGATTGATGTGTCTCCTATTAAATCTTTGTTTTCCAATATGAATCTTGATAATGATGGGACTAAAGATGAGTCAACCTTAGTTAAAAGGCGTCCCAATGATTCGGAGTTTTTAGATCTTGATGCAAAATTTGCTAAAAGTGGGATTGAAGAGGTCAAAACTTTACATAGCAATGAACCCACTATTTTGGATTTCAAGGAATTTAATTATGATAATTTTTCTTTAATAGATTGTATTTCCTTGTTGCAATCCGTGCTAAATTCTCCTCATGCTTATAGTCCAAATAAAGTTTTTACCAAACATATCGTTGATGCTTTAATGCAATCTTATGAAGAAAAGCTTGAATTAGAAGTTTCTATCCCTAGAAAACTTTATGATGAGTGGGAACCTACTATTAAAATTAAGATTAAAGATCATGAATGCTTTGCTTTATGTGATTTGGGTGCTAGTGTTTCCACGATTCCAAAAACTTTGTGTGATGTGTTAGGTTTCCATGAATTTGATGATTGTTCTTTAAACTTGCACCTTGCGGATTCCACCATTAAGAAACCTATGGGAAGGATTAATGATGTTCTTATTGTTGCCAATAGGAATTATGTGCCCGTAGATTTTATTGTTCTTGATATAGATTGCAATCCTACTTGTCCTATTATTCTTGGTAGACCTTTCCTTAGAACGATTGGTGCAATTATTGATATGAAGGAAGGGAATATTAGATTCCAATTTCCGTTAAGGAAAGGCATGGAACACTTTCCTAGGAAGAAAATTAAATTACCTTATGAATCTATTATGAGAGCCACTTCTGGATTGCATAGCAAAGATGGCAATACTTAGGTTTATCCTTGTTTTTATGCCTAGCTAGGGGCGTTAAACGATAGCGCTTGTTGGGAGGCAACCCAATTTTATTTTTATTCCTTGCTTTTTGTTCCTGTTTAGTAATAAATATTTCATCTAGCCTCTGGTTATATGTGGTTTTGTGTTTTAATTAGTGTTTGTGCCAAGTAAAACCTTTAGGATAACCTACGGTGATAGTTATTTGATCTTGCTGTAAAAACAGAAACTTTTGCGCGCACGAGAGTAGTTTTCATAATTCACAGAAACGTGCTTTTCAATTGATTCTTTTTGCAGAATTTTAATAAACATATTATCTAGGACTTCCTAATTTTGTAGAATTGTTTAGGTTCCAGAAGTTTGCGTTTGATACAGATTGCTACACACTGTTCTGTTTTTGACAGATTCTGTTTTTTCGTGTGTTGTTTGCTTATTTTGATGAATCTATGGCTAGTATCGAAGGTTATGAACCATAGAGAATTTGGAATTCAGTAGGTTTAACACCAATATAAATAAATAATTAGTTCATTACAGTACCTTAAAGTGGTGGTTTGTTTTATTTCGCTAACGGAGCTTATGAGATTTTCTGTTGAGTTTTGTGTTGTGAAGTTTTCATGTTTTTGGGTAAAGATTTGATGGATTATGGAATAAGGAGTGGCAAGAGCCTAAGATTGGGGATGCCCAAGGCACCCCAAGGAAAAATTCAAGGACAACCAAAAGCCTAAGCTTGGGGATGCCCCGGAAGGCATCCCCTCTTTCGTCTTCGTCCATCGGTAAATTTACTTGATGCTATATTTTTATTCACCACATGATATGTGTTTTGCTTGGAGCGTCTTGTATGATTTTAGTCTTTGCTTTTTAGTTTACCACAATCATCCTTTCTGTACACACCTTTTGGGAGAGACACACATGAATCGGAATTTATTATAATACTCTATGTGCTTCACTTATATCTTTTGAGCTAGATAATTTTGCTCTAGTGCTTCACTTATATCTTTTTAGATTACGGTGGTGGTTTTATTTTATAGAAATTATTGATCTCTCATGCTTCACTTAAATTATTTTGAGAGTCTTTTAGAACAGCATGGTAATTTGCTTTGGTTGAAATTAGTCCAATTATAATAGGCATCCAAGATAGGTATAATAAAAACTATCATATAAAGTGCATTGAATACTATGAGAAGTTTGATACTTGATGATTGTTTTGAGATATGGAGATAGTGATATTAAAGTTGTGCTAGTTGAGTAATTGTGAAATTGAGAAATACTTGTGTTGAAGTTTGCAAGTCCCGTAGCATGCACGTATTGTAACAGTTGTGTAACAAATTTGAAACATGAGGTGTTATTTGAGTGTCATCCTTTGTGTGGAGGTCGGGGGCGCGCGATGGTTAACTCCTACCAACCTCCCCCCTAGGAGCATGCGTGTAGTGCTTGGTTTTGATGACTTGTAGATTTTTGCAATAAGTATGTGAGTTCTTTATGACTAATGTTGAGTCCATGGATTATACGCACTCTCACCCTTCCATTATTGCTAGCCTCTTCGGTACCGTGCATTGCCCTTTCTCACCTTGAGAGTTGGTGCAAACTTCGCCGGTGCATCCAAACCCCGCGATATGATAAGCTCTATCACACATAAACCTCCTTATATCTTCCTCAAAACAGCCACCATACCTACCTATCATGGCATTTCCATAGCCATTCCGAGAAATATTGCCATGCAACTTTCCACCGTTTCATTTATTATGACACACTTCATTATTGTCATATTGCCATGCATGATCATGTAGTTGACATCGTATTTGTGGCAAAGCCACCATGCATAATTTTTCATACATGTCACTCTTGATTCATTTCCCATCCCGGTACACCGCCGGAGGCATTCATATAGAGTCATTTTTTGTTCTAGTATCGAGTTGTAATCATTGAGTTTTAAATAAATAGAAGTGTGATGATCATCATTCATAGAGAATTGTCCCAAAAAAAGAGAAAGGCCAAATAAAAAAAAGGCCCAAAAAAAGGGACAATGCTACAATCTCTTTTTCCACACTTGTAGCACCATGATCTTTATGATAGAGAGTCTCTTGTTTTGTCACTTTCATATACTAGTGGGAAATTTTCATTATAGAACTTGGCTTGTATATTCCAACAATGGGCTTCCTCAAATGCCCTAGGTCTTCGTGAGCAAGCAAGTTGGATGCATACCCACTTAGTTTCATTTGTTGAGCTTTCATACATTTATAGCTCTAGTGCATCCGTTGCATGGCAATCCCTACTCCTTGCGTTGACATCAATTGATGGGCACCTCCATAGCCCGTTGATTAGCCGCGTCAACGTGAGACTTTCTCCTTTTTTGTCTTCTCCACACAAACCGCATCATCATATTCTATTCCACCCATAGTGCTATGTCCATGGCTCACGCTCATGTATTGCATGAAAGTTGAAAAAGTTTGAAAATTCTAAAGTATGAAACAATTGCTTGGCTGAAACCGGGGTTGTGCATGATTTGAATATTTTGTGTGACGAAGATGGGACATAGCCAAACTATATGATTTTGTAGGGATGAACTTTCTTTGGCCATGTTATTTTAAGAAGACATAATTGCTTAGTTAGTATGCTTGAAGTATTATTATTTTTATGTCAATATTAAACTTTTATCTTGAATCTTTCAGATCTGAATATTCATGCCACAATAAAGAAAATTACATTGAGAAATATGCTAGGTAGCATTCCACATCAAAAATTCTGTTTTTATCATTTACCTACTCGAGGACGAGCAGGAATTAAGCTTGGGGATGCTTGATACGTCTCCAACGTATCTATAATTTTTGATTGTTCCATGCTATTATATTATCTGTTTGGATGTTTAATGGGCTTTACTATACACTTTTATTATTTTTTTTGGGACTAACCTACTAACGAGAGGCCCAGCCCAAATTGTTGTTTTTTGCCTATTTCGGTGTTTCACATAAAAGGAATATCAAACGGAGTCCAAATGGAATGAAACCTTCAGGAGAGTTATTTTTGGAACAAACGCGATCCAAAGGACTTGGAGTGGACGTCAAGAAAGAAACAAGGAGGCCATGAGGCAAGAAGGCGCGCCTGCCCCCTGGGCACGCCCCCACCCTCGTGGGCCCCTCGTAGCTCCACCGACCTACTTCTTTCTCCTATATATATCTACGTACCCCGAAACCATCCAGGAGCACCACGAAACCCTATTTCCACCGCCACAACCTTCTGTACTCGTGAGATCCCATCTTTGGGCCTTTTCTGGTGCTCTGCCGGAGGGGGCATTGATCACAGAGGGATTCTACATCAACACCATAGCCTCTCTGATGATGTGTGAGTAGTTTACCTCAGACCTTTGGGCCCATAGTTATTAGCTAGATGGCTTCTTCTCTCTCTTTGATTCTCAATACAAATTTCTCCTTGATCTTCTTGGAGATCTATTCGATGTAACTCTTTTTGCGGTGTGTTTGTTGAGATCTGATGAATTGTGGGTTTATGATCAAGATTATCTATGAACAATATTTGAATCTCCTCTGAATTCTTTTATGTATGATTTGTTATCTTTGCAAGTCTCTTCGAATTGTCAGTTTGGTTTGGCCTACTAGATTGATCTTTCTTGCAATGGGAGAAGTGCTTAGATTTGGGTTCAATCTTGCGGTGCTCGATCCCAGTGACAGAAGGGGAACCGATACGTATTGTATTGTTGCCATCGAGGATAAAAAGATGGGGTTTATATCATATGCTTGAGTTTATCTCTCTACATCGTGTCATCTTGCCTAATGCGTTACTCCCGCCGCTCTAGCCAAGATATTGGCCGAACTGTTTAAAGGGGAGGAAGAGGAATTTCTTTGCATTAAGCGCAGAGATGGGTATTCTATGTATGATCCTCCCAGTTGGGTAGGCCTCCACCCCTCTGTTTCATTCCTTCCCTTGCCAGATTCCTTTTGATAAATTTCAAATCCGTCTGTTATGACAGCACTGGCGAAAGGTCACCGGAGGACTTCATAGTCGCGCCCCACAGCCGGAGAACCACGACCGAGAGCTTGATCCTGGATTTGAGGAGGATCCGGATATATTCGTGGTGCTCGCCGAGGGAGTGTTTTACCAGACGAGCTATGATGGCATAGAAGTGGCCATCATCGCCGACTATCCTGGCCTTCTTCCTGCTTCCCAGGTAAGTAATCAAGAGACACCTTCTTTAAGAGAGTGCTTTTGTTCGGCCTCACCCACTGCACTGTTTCGTGCTCCATAGGGGAGGCGTTCGACGGTTCCGAAGAGATCTGTTCCTGCGCCAGGCAGGCCTTCAAAGAGGAAGGCCGGTGAAGACACAACTAGGCCTTCATCGTGGAGGTATGGGTAAATATGCTTTGTCAGCAGCCGCATCCAACTGTGACCTGCGCGTTTGTTTGATTATAGGAAAAAGGTTTGCCGAACTGTGTTCGGGGGCCCGACCGGTCATGCTCCCGTCAACCAGGATTTGGATCCAGTCGGAGAGACGGGAGCCAGTGGGGGAACCATGTCGGACTATTCAACGGCCGAGGGTTCGGCAAATATGTCCATTACCAAATCGGAGGTAGAGAGCGCCATGAATCATCGGCGCTGCAGGGCGGTCTTATGGGACTCCAGGTTCTCGGAGGAGGCATACAATGCCTTTAACTCGGGCGACACGTACATCCGAGCTGCTCGAGATGGGCTTAGAAGAGCAACGAAGCAATATTTGATGGATGTGCAGGTAAGTTTTCTTTGTAAAAAAGGATGACCATATGCCCGTAGCACCCGAGACTGAAAGCGGTTGGCACAACTGGTTTAAGGATCGTTGTACGACCAGGTCCTTACGGAGAAGAATGGCCTGCTAGCTCAAGAGCTGAAGCAGTGTCGGGCGCAGCTAAATGCTGCTACCGCCGAACTGGGAAACTTCAAGAAGTCGTCCTCAGGTAACGTTCCCCTCCATCGAGGAACAATAATTTTATACCAACTGTGCTAATACTGCCACTGATCGCATAATAGGGTCGCATGATCAACTTGAGGAGAAGTTGAAGATCGCCCAAGAGGGAGAAAGAGAAGCAAAGAGGAAACACGCCACAGGCGAGCGTGTGCTGACCCGCGTCAAGGACGAGAAAAACAAGCTACAGGATTCCAACACTAAGTTGGGTGAAGAGTTGAAAGATGTGCGGGCCCAGCTAGCCGACTCCGTAAAGGAGAACAAGAAGCTGTGGGGCGACATGTTCAGTATGTTTCCGAACTTTTTTTAGTAGTTCGGAGATAAGTGGAACTGATATAGCTATGCTTGCAGGTATATTGACGGGCCGTCCTGAAGAGGAGGTGTCCGGATCAGCAAGTGAGCTGCTGCAAAGACTGTCGCAAGTGCACGAGCATGCTCGGCTGGCCATGCGGAGTGTTGCCAAGGCCTTATGGCCATCCGCCTCCCCTCCAGGAAGTATGGAGGAGCTTGTAGAGCTTTTCAAGGGAGCGCGGCGGCGTATCCGATTATGGAAGATATCGGCCTGTTGAGAGAGTGCGCGAGAGGCCTGGGCCATGGTGAAAACACGATACACGAAGCTGAATCCTAATCACATGGCCCGGGTTGGACCGTTAGGGCCAAATGGGGAAGAAATTCCCGTTAGTTTAGTATATGACCAAGTAGAGGTGGCCGCCAAATATTCCCAACAGGATTGTAAGTTAGACTACATGTTAGATGGTATAGAGGCAGAAGTGTTTGAGTCCAAGTGACTATGTACTTTCCTCACCATGGGGAATTCTAGCTGAATTGTATATCATTTGTCATGGCAGACCTTTTCGCTTCAACCTCCGGACCCGAAGGTGCGGAGTGTTTCCGAATACCGTCACGGCCGAATAGGTCGGGGTATGCGTGGAAAACTAAGCGTAGGGGTCATAGTTGCTTGAACAGACAAGTTGTATCCGGCTAGTTATGTTATATTACATTGAGATTGTAAGAAACATCTTCCAGGGAGAATAGTTCCGTTAACGGTTCCTTTCCCTAGGTGTGCATGCATTAGTAGACATGTCTGAATTGTGATGTGAAAATCATAGTGTGTATAGCTTCTGGGGATTCACAATAGAGTGAGTGCAAAAAGTATTTTTCATCCACCGACCGAATATTCTCTTAAGAACGCTAGCTTTTGGCTTCACCCGGTCTGAGGTACACATCCGGATGACCCGACAGTAACAATCGCAGAGGTGCTCCCTTTACCACCTAGCCGAACAATCGGGAACGTAGGGGTAAGCACAGGAGCCAGGCAACCCAGCTTGGCCAAAACTTAAGTCATATCGATGCATATAATGGTGAAGAAAAGACATACGGGGGAAACGCGTATGTGTGATGAGCTTGACGCTCAGAAAACAAGCTTCTGTTAAAGAAGCCCCCAGGTATAACGGGCGTACATATGTGAAGATGTGTACGTCAGCAGTTTTCGGTCAAGCCGAATGAGAAGGAGACTGACAAAGGGTTCGGCACTAGGCATAGAACCTTCGGAGTCTGGCCGCGTTCCAGGGGTTCGGCTCTAGGCGATTGTCTGATGCGTCACGAAGACGGTACGCTCCTCCGGTAAGAACTTCGTCAATTATGAAGGGACCTTCCCATTTAGGCTTGAGTTTGTCCTTTTTCTTCTTCGGCAAGCGTAGAACGAGTTCGCCAACATTGTAAGTTTTGGCCCGTACTTCTCTGCTTTGATATCTTCGAGCCTGCTGTTGATAAAATGCTGAACGGGCTTTGGCGACGTCGCGCTCCTCCTCCAGGGCGTCTAGGCTATCCTGCCGATCCAACTCTGCCTCTTTCTCTTCGTACATACGCACTCAAGGTGAGTCATGTATAATATCGCGGGGCAATACAGCCTCTGCACCGCACACCATGAAGAAAGGTGTGTTCCGATAGTATGGTTGGGCGTGGTCCGCAGCCCCAGAGTACGGAGTCGAGCTCCTCGACCCAGTGTTTGTCTGATTCTTTCAAAGACCGCACTAGCCTAGGTTTGATGCCGCTCATAATAAGACCATTAGCTCGCTCGACCTGACCGTTTGTTTGCGGGTGGTAGACAGAGGCGTAATCGAGCTTAATGCCCAGATTAGCACACCAGGTTTTCACCTCGTCAGCTGTGAAATTGGAACTGTTGTTAGTGATGATGTTGTGCGGTACACCATAATAGTGCACTACATCGGATGTAAATGCAATCACCGGTCCGGACTCGGCCGTTTTAACTGGTCTAGCCTCTATCCACTTGGTGAATTTGGCCACCATGACCAGCAGATATTTTTTCTTATGGCTTCCCCCTTTAAGGGGTCCAACCATGTCCAAGCCCCAGACCGCAAAAGGCCATGTAATGGGGATTGTTTGTAGAGCGGTTGGGGGCATATGGCTTTGGTTGGCGAAAAGTTGGCATCCAACGCAGCGCTGGACGAGGTCCTGTGCGTCTGCCGGGCCGTAGGCTAATAAAATCCAGTCCGAAAGGCCTTGCTGACAAGTGCCCGTGCTACGGCGTGGTGCCCACCGAGACCGGCGTGAATTTCCGCCAAGAGTTGCCGCCCCTCCTCCTCGGAGATACACCTTTGAAGGACTCCGGTAGTGCTTTTCTTGTAGAGCTCTCCTTCGTGAACTTTATAGGCCTTCGAGTGCCGGATGATGCGGCGAGCCTCGTTCTGATCTTCTGGGAGCTCCTTCCTATTAAAGTAGGCCAAGAATGGTTCGGTCCACGGGGCAATTACTGCCATGATGAGGTGGGCCGATGGTGTTATTTCGGTGGCCCAGCCTCCGATGATATCGGCGTGTTCGCTATCTGTGTTTGTGTTCGGAACGGGACTGTCGTTGCTGTCTCCCCCTTGCCACACCACGGATGGCTTAAAGAGCCTTCCGAGGAAGATGTTAGGTGGGACGGGGTCGCGCTTAGCGCCGATGCGAGCAAGGACATCTGCCGCGTGATTACTTTCGTGGGCGACGTGATGAATATCGAGCCCCACGAACCCAGCCGACATCTTCAAGACGACATTGTGATAAGCTGCCATCTTTGGATCTCTGGCATCAAAGTCTCCATTAATTTGGGATATTGCGAGGTTTGAGTCTCCGCGCACCTCCAGGCGTTGTATGCCCATTGATACAGCCATCCGGAGGCCATGTAGCAAGGCCTCGTATTCGGCTGCATTGTTGGAGTCTGTGTATAATATTTGGAGTACATACTGGACGATATCTCCTGTGGGTGACATTAATACGACGCCCGCCCCTAGCCCTGCCAACATTTTGGAGCCGTCAAAATGCATAACCCAGTTGGAATACGCGCCGTACTCTTTAGGGAGTTCGGCCTCCGTCCATTCGGCGACAAAGTCAGCCAGTACCTGGGGTTTGATGGCTCGACGTGGTTTGTACGTGATGTCAAATGGCAGGAGCTCAATGGCCCATTTGGCAATCCGGCCCGTTGCATCCCGGTTGATGATTATATCATTGAGGGGCACTTCGGAAGCCACCGTGATTGCGCACTCCTGAAAGTAGTGTCGCAATTTTCGAGATGCCATGAAGACTGCATATGCTATGTTTTGATACTGAGGGTACCGGGATTTGCATGGTGTGAGGACGGTGGATACGTAGTATACAGGCTTTTGGAGCGGAAATTTGTGTCCGTCCTGTTCTCGTTTGACGACGAGTACGGCGCTCACCACCTGGTGTGTTGCCCATATATATAGAAGCATTGGTTCGCCGATGTTTGGCGCGGCCTGGATTGGGTTGCCAGCCAAAAGGGCTTTTATTTCTTCCAGTCCGGCTGTCGCTGCGTCTGTCCATTCAAAGTTATCGGTGCGCCGTACAAGGCGATAAAGGGGCAGCGCCTTTTCCCCCAACCTAGAGATAAAGCGGCTTAAGGCTGCCGTGCACCCGGCGAGTTTTTGGACTTGTTTGAGTTCGGTTGGCGTGGCCAATTGCGACAGAGCTCGGATTTTGGCTGGGTTTGCTTCAATTCCTTGGTTGGAAACGATGAAGCCCAGTAGTTTAGCGGCGGGGACGCCGAAGACGCACTTTTCCGGGTTAAGCTTGATGTCGTATTTGCGGAGGTTGTCGAATGTGAGATGCAAGTCGTCTATTAGTGTTTCGACATGTCTAGTTTTGATGACGATGTTGTCCACGTAGGCCTCCACTATTTTGCTGATCTGTTTCTCGAGGCATGTTTGGATCATGCGCTGGTAGGTGGCGCCGGCGTCCTTGAGCCCGAAAGGCATGGTGTTGAAGCAAAATGGCTTGTATGGCATAATGAATGTTGTTGCGGCTTGATCGGACTCCTTCATTTTGATTTGATGGTATCCGGAATATGCATCAAGGAAGCACAACGAGTCGTGTCCTGCGGTAGCGTCAATGATTTCACCAATGCGGGGAAGAGGGAAGGGATCCTTAGGGCAAGCCTTGTTAAGGTCTTTGAAGTCGACGCATAGGCGCCAAGATTTATCCTTCTTTGGTACCATTACCAAGTTTGCCAGCCAGTCCGGATGTTTAATATCTTTGATGAATCCGGCCTCGATGAGTTTGGCTAGCTCCTCCCCCATAGCTTGTCGTTTGGGTTCGGAAAAGCGCCGCAGTGTCTGCTTGACCGGCTTATATCCCTTTAGTATGTTGAGGCTGTGTTCGGCCAACTCGCGCGGGATTCCTGGCATATCTGAGGGGTGCCAGGCGAATATATCCTAGTTTTCACGCAAGAACTCTCGTAGTGCGACATCTATTGTGGGGCTGAGTTGCGCTTCGATGGAGGCTGTCTTCTTCGGGTCTGTTGGATGGACCTAAAATTTGACAGTTTCTTCTGCTGGCTTGAAGGAAGTAGATTTGGGTCGTTTGTCCAGGATAACATCATCTCGATCCATAGTGGAGCGTAGTGCGGTTAGTTCTTCAGCCGCAAGGGCCTCAGACAATGCCTCGAGGGCCAAGGATGCGGTTTTGTTCTCGGCGCGGAGTGCTATATCCGGATCGCTGACGAGGGTGATTATTCCATTAGGCCCGGGCATTTTTAGCTTCATATACCCATAATGAGGTATGGCTTGAAAGCGCATGAAGGCCTCTCGCCCTAATAGGGCATGGTATCCACTGTTGAAAGGGGCCACCTGGAAAGTTACTTCTTCGGACTGGTAATTCTCCGACGTGCCGAATACCACATCAAGTGTAATTTTTTCCGCACACCGCGCTTCCCTACTGGGAATGATACCTCGAAAGGTTGTGCTGCTTTTCTCGATGCGGCTCCTGTCTATTTCCATCTTGTGGAGCGTGTCCTCGTAAATGAGGTTTAGTCCGCTGCCGCCGTCCATGAGGACTTTTGTAAGTCGGAAGCCGTCCATGATGGGACTGAGGACTAATGCAGCTGGCGCTCTGGCTTTTTTGTATTTAGGTTCGTCACTGGTGTTAAAGGTTATGGCCGTGTTGTTCCAGGGGTCAATTGCGGTGACCTGGCAAACTTCGGCGAGGTCGCGCAGTGCCCTTTTACGCTTATTGTTTGAAGCGAATGTCTCGAAGACTGTCAATACTCTATTGTCGTCGTTTGTTGGAGGGTGTTGTTCTGGGGTATCCTTGATAACGATGCCCTCGCCGCTCTTGGCTACTTGCTGAAGTATCCAACATCCTCTAAGGCTGTGGGTTTCCACGGTATCTGGCGTCGTGTGTATTTTGCATGGGCCATTGAGCCATCCCTCCAGAACGGTGCCGTGCAGCGTAATGGGTTTATGTTTTTTGACTGTTCGACTGGGCGTGCCACGAGGGTGCGTCCTCTTCGCCTGTAGGATGAGTTGGGTTGGGACCGATGGTTCCCAGCGAGCTGCCTGAGTTTTCCAGGCGCTTTCCATCGCGCTGTACTTTTGTACGATAGTTGCTAAGTCAGCGAACTTTAGTATGCGGCGGCGATTGATGGCGTTGAGGATACCTTCATCCGCGCAGTTGTTGCAGAATGCCACTATCACGTCTTCGTCGCGGCAATCTTTTACCTTGTTTTTGACGAGGAATCTAGCCCAGAAGTGGTGGACCGTTTCCTGAGACTTTTGTTTGATGCTCATGAGAGCGTCTATGTCCGGGTGGGTGGGTGGGACGAAATCCGAACCCTGACCCGGTTTCGGATCCGGAGCTTGAAGATCTACCGGACCTGGCAGTTCGGGCTCCGGGATATCAACTGATTTTTTAGGCTCATCGTCTGACTGCATGTTCGGAGGACAGGGCATGCCTTTCTGTCGGAGAATATCCGACCCTTCAAGATCAGAGATCCGAACATAGTTCGTCTTCAATATAGTAGAATAGTTGCTCCGTTCCTCGACTACTGCTACCTGATGGGTGATCGGCGGAGTTTTAATTTCTCTCTGGTCAGGTTTAAGCCCGACCCGATCATAGTCTGTAGCGACCCCCAAGGCGGCCATGCGATCCAGGAGTTCGTTCAACGACAATAACTCCATTGGATCCATGCGGGCGGAGTATTCGGGATCAACGCGGCGGCGATTTTTGATGACTTGAGAGGTCATCGTCGGCTTAAGGGCCGACCCGGCAGTCATGATGAAGCCGCCCAACCGGAGGGTTTGGCCTGGGGCCAGGGCTCCTCCGGGGATGATATTATCCTTGAAAACAAGGCGAGCTATCAACCCTCTTGGCAACGGCACAGTGGAACTCTTAAATGAAAGCACCAATGTCGGTGTCAAACCGGCGGATCTCGGGTAGGGGGTCCCGAACTGTGCGTCTAGGATCGATGGTAACAGGAGACGGGGGATACGATGTTTACCTAGGTTCGGGCCCTCTCTATGGAGGTAATACCCTACTTCCTGCTTGATTGATCTTGATGAATATGAGTGTTACAAGAGTTGATCTACCACGAGATCGTAATGGCTAAACCCTAGAAGTCTAGCCTATGTGAATATGGTAATGAGTATCTGTCCCTATCCGGACTATGCTCTTCGGTTTATATAGGCACCGGAGAGATCTAGGGTTACATGGGGTCGGTTACATAAGAGGGAATCTTCATAGTCGGTCGCCTAGCTTGCCTTCCCCGCCAAGGAGAGTCCAATCCGGACACGGGTATAGTCTTCGGCCTTCATATCTTCACAGCCCATCAGTCCGGCCCATAAATAACAGGCCAGACGCCAGAGGACCCCTTAGTCCAGGACTCCCTCGGGCGCAGCTAGCCCCAATGTCTTGAAATACCATGGGGCGCCGATGACGCTACCCGTGGTCATTTACTCCGACAACCAAGGTGGGTTATTCTTGGTCCGTTTTACGATCCATCTTGGTGAGATGCCTCTCTGGCCCGCTGACTGAAAGTGGGTGTGTGTGGGGGGGGGAGGGCTACTACTTCGCACTTTGTTAGGTGAACCTCGGTTGGGGGGCATGCATTCGTAGCTTAGGATTCCCTTCATGCCGACATGAGGGGGGCAAGAATTACTGTGCGCTTTGCGAGATAGGTGCCACATCGAGGTTGCATTTGGTATTTGAACATCAAACCATGCTTTTCATACATAAATTTGATCCACGTGCAAGTGTTTTTGTGTTCTGACCCTCTCCTGCGTCATTTTTCACCAAATTTATGAACATTAGACAAGTCGGATGATGCAACAGACACGGTTCACTCACACTAACCGTGTGCCACGCCGGTGCCCCTGTCATGCACATCCGCACAGTACATTGGGCTCCACGAGGCTTCCCCTCTCAAAAATATCTACCTGCCTGCAACTTTTTCTGTTTGATAACACACAGTTATCGACCGTGTGTGATGTTTCTTGTTCCCAATCCCGCCTGCATCCCTCGAAAATATCTGCCCGCCTCAAGGGTCTTTCTGTTTCATAACACATGGTTGTTATCTCCGGACTATGTGCGATGCACCATCATCCAAATTTTCAATAGCCCGGCGTTTCACTCCCGCATAGTAAAATTTTCAGTAGCCGCGTCATTTCCTCAAACACACCCCCGCCCCCCCCCCCCCCACACACACCCACACCAAAACATCCTTGAGCGCGCGCGCGCGTGCGCGCACGAACACCCCCTCCCTCGCTCGAAACCCTAGCAAGGTCCCCGCCACCGCCGCCGTCGCAAGGCCTCCATTGTCAACATCTGCCGGTTTGCCTGTGCAGCTTACCCACCGATCTCCATACCCAGGCCGCCCTGAGTTTCTTAGATGACGCCTGCCAAACGCCCCTTTCCCACAGATCCCCATCCCCATCCCCGGCCCCCACTCCAGAGCGTCGCAGACTAAGCTCGGCTACGCTTCCCGTGGAGCTCGAGGAGTGACTGGCCCAAAAGAGGTGTATTGCGGTCTCTTCGCCCGATGTCACCAAGGAAGTTGACAACCATTACTGGCCACATGCACTCAATCAGCGGGCTAGAGTATGCGGGTATGTCGCGGACACTGGCTACGACATCGAGGTCGTCGACAGCGACGGCCTGAGGCGGGCTATGTCACAGGTTAAGTGGCCCACCCCCAACCCCTCGGGTTCAACCGCCGTCGATCTCATCCATGGCCCCGCAGCTGATCTCCTCTGGCTCGCTGTCAAGAATTTACCATCCTACATCGCCATCGAGCCCCTTTTGTCATTTTTGATGGACACATTATGCGACGCTGGCTTGGGATCCACAGCTTCCAAGTCGGACCTCATCCACGGCGACCACGAGGAGGGCACCCTCTCCGGCTCTTCCAAGGGGAAAGGGCCCATCTTCTCTTCCAAGGGGAAAGAGCCCGTCTGCGACATCAGGGAGGGCACCCTACAGCCGTTCTCTTCCAAGGGGAAGGAGCCCATCTGCGACAACATGGAGCGCGTCCAGGGTCCGTGCTTTTCCCACAGGAACGAGCCCATCTGTGACAAGTGAGGAAACCCATGATTTGTTTTGTCATGCCTCTTCACAGGGGGGAACCCATGATTTGTTTTATCGAGTCCCTTTTGTAGTGTAGTGAGAATATGTCTAGTTTTAATTGCTATATTTGGTTGTTTGTAGTATGCATTGTTTATTTCAGTTGTTCACAATGTGATGCTCTATATGTGTAATTATTTACTGTGTAGTACGTTTCATCAATCCAGTTTTAAACAAATACCGATAGGAATGCATATATTTGCTTGTTGTTAAGCATGTTATAGCTAGCATATGCCTCTTTTAAAGATTTTTTATTGTTCAGTTGTTTGTAGTTAGCATATGTCCAGTTTCAAATGCTATCTTTGGTTGTTCGTAGTATGCCTTGTTTATTCCAGTTATTCACAACGTGATGTTCTATATGTGCAAGTATGAACTGTGCAATTCAATTTCATCAATACCTGTTTCGACAATACCACTATGAATGACTACATTTGATTGCTGCATCTTGTAGTAAACACGCCTTTCCATTTTTATTTAACTATAACCGGTCTACTTAGACCGGCACAAACCAGTTTGAATGGCTATGTTTGCTTGTTGTTAAATGTTAGGCCTGCTGTAGTTAACACACCTTTCCACTTGTTTTGCTTTACTAGCATGCTTAAACCTGCACACTGAAGCTATCTTTTGGAGATTATTTTGTCTGCCATGGATAATTTTGGTTGATGTTTATCCTGTTGTGCTTAGCATGCCTCTCGATGTACCTACAGAGGACAATTTTGGGAACGACTGATGTTTTCCATCGAGGTTAGTTTCATCCCATGGCTTATATATACTCACTGTTCAGGATAGGCCGGGGGCTGATAAGGGACTAATCAGTGAATCGGACTTTTAACTGAATATATCTGTAATCCATTTATCGTTAGGTTAACTAGGGCCATATGTAATATATCTGAGGCTATATAGCAACATGCACAATACTTAATATCTAAATATGCAATCCTAGGCTACATAGCAACAAGGAAGAGTGTTACCTTAATGTTCTGATGATGTCTAGATATACGTAGAAGAGCAACAGCAACAACAACAACAACAACAACAACAACACAGTCTTGTTTGGATACTCAACTTAGCTAGAGGTTAGAGTTAGTTTCTAGCTCATGACTAAACCTGAACTAATTCCATCCAAAGAGGTGTTTGGATGACAGGGTTAGATTGACAATAAATGCACTAGGAGAACTAGCTCCAATTAGCACCTCTTGGTTGGATAGTTTTCTTGGGTGGGTTAGATGCAACTAGCTCAGACTAGCCCTCATGTTTGGATATACTTTAGGGCTATTTGAGCCCGAACTAGCTGAAACTAACTCTAACCCATGGATACAGCAGCAGTTAATCAGCCGATAATTTGTAAGAATGCAATAAACTCCTTCCGACCCATAATATAAGAATGCAATAAACTCCTTCCGACCCATAATATAAGATGTTAATTCATCTAATATGTGAGTATATTGGATGTTATAAGATATTATAAAAGAGTGTTGTACTACATTATTGTGCAATTGTTGTTTAGCTTCTAATATTAACTTGGTGCTTTTAGGTACATATGTCATTGGTAAAGATCCGCCTTCGACCCTTTCTGCGTATGGGGCACTGAGATATCGATGAACCAGCATCAAGTGAGGAAGCTGATAAAGATTTTTAGTAAAATGGGTCAAAAGATGGCAATTAAACTATTTGTTTACTTTATCCAAGACAACAACAAACTGCAGGATGGTAAGTAAGAACTCTGCAGCCTTCTTTTTACTGCCCATAATGAGTTGTGTTAGATGACAATGTCTGAATCTTTTTTCCTTTGCAGTGGTTGCCAAAGCAGTTTACTCAAGATTACCTCTCAAGCTACATGATTGGTGGGCATGCAAAGGTTAAAGTATTTCTACCAGAACACGATGATTATCTAGATGTTCTCATGAAGACCGTGAAGGATGGGCGGTCGGCTGTCACAAGGGGTTGGACTAGAGTCGTGCGTGACTTCTGCATGGAGGAGGGCACAATATGCGCATTCCGCTTCACCTTGTTCAGCAACCAGAATGTGTTTCGCCTCTGTCTTTACTGTCTTTAACAGTACAAGTATACAACTGTGGTTCATCATTCTTTGTTTGGTTCTTATGTAATTCTTGAACATATGTACCTATGAATCGAATAATGCATTGGTTGTTTGAACTTGATGGATATGAATAAAGCCATAGCATACATTGAAATTCAAATCCGGTACAATTTGAAATAGCAGCAATTAAATTACAGTGAAATTATGCTCTACGGGTCGTTACGACACACACGGTTGATAAAACACAAACGTTTGCGATATACACCATAATCCGACATGGTTCACATAGAGGAAACGTGTGCAAGCATGCACATAGTTGCCGCTTGCAAAGTGTGTGCGATGTCAGGCAATATCACAAACGGTGTGGGCAAACTAAACGTTTGTGCTAGTTGCCTTATCGTACACAATTCGCAACCATGAACTATTTCTGATGAAGTATGCATCGTAAACGTTGCACCACAGAATGGCATGTGCAATAGTTGTCGTGTACGACGATGTTACGACGTTTCGTAATCCTGTCTGACACTCGTACGACGATTAGCTAATCTTCTTAATTAGTTATCGCATACGGTTCGGGAAAAGCAAATGTGTGTGATTGTCTGCTTATCATACACGTTCTATAATAGTGAACCGTTTGTGATGGGTCGTGCATCATAAACGTAGCACCACAGAATACCGACTGCGATGGAAATGTGAGCACAAACGAGTAGGAGTACTGTATATGCATCTTGGCTCCCTATCCCCGACGGTTTCTGGGTCGTGTGGGAAGGACCACCCCCCTATCGCCCACACTCACTTGGCGACGGTTCCAAATGCCGTCGCGGGAAGGGGTTAAAAACTGTTTGTATAGCACCTCGATGTACCAGTGACAAGCAATGGGTTAAGCTTGGGGGAGTTGATACGTCTCCATCGTATCTACTTCTCCAAACTCTTTTGCCCTTGTTTGGACTCTAACTTGAATGATTTGAATGGAACTAACCCAGATTGACGCTATTTTCAGTAGAATTGCCATGGTGTTATTTTTGTGCAGGAATAAAAGTTCTTGGATTGACCTAAAAATTTACGGAGAATATTTCTAGAATATATAAAAAAATTGGCGAAAGAATCAACCAGAGGGGGTCCACCCATTGGCCACAAGCCTGCCCCCCCGGGGGGCACGCCTAGGTGGCTTGTGGCCCCCCTGGACCTCCTCCCACCCTAATTCCAACACTATATATTCACATCCGGGGAGAAAAAAATCATAGAGAAGGATTCATCACGTTTTACGATACGGAGCTGCCTCCACCTCCTGTTCTTCATCGGGAGGGCAAACCTGGAGTCTGTTTTGGGCTCCGGAGAGGGGGATTCATCGTCATCATCATCACCAACCTTCCTCCATCACCAATTTCATGATGCTCACCGCCGTGCGTGTGTAATTCCATCGTAGTCTTGTTGGACGGTGATGGGTTGGTTGAGATTTATCATGTAATCGAGTTAGTTTTGTTAGGGTTTGATCCCTAGTATCCACTATGTTATGAGATTGATGTTGCTATGACTTTGGCATTGTCGGTGTCAAAACCGGCAGACCTCAGGGTAGGGGGCCCCCAGCTGTGGATCTAGGATCGATGGGGAACAAGGGACAATGAACACAATGTTTACCCATGTTCGGGCCCTCTCGAAGAGGTAATACCCTATGTCCTGCTTGATTGTATTGGATGTATGATGTGGTTTATAGAGTAGATCTACCTCGAGATCAGCATGAGCTAAACCCTAAGGAGATGAGGTGACGAATGTAGCTCTAGCCCTAAAGACCAAAAACCCTCGGTTTATATAGACACCGGTAGGGTCAGGGTTACCGAAGATAGATTACAATAAGGAATTAAAGAGATCCTACGCCTTCTTAATTTGTAGGGCACACCACGGCTTCATAGATCTCCTGTCATTATATGGCTCCACCAGTCCGGCCCATGTACAATGGGTCGTCGCCCTGAGGACCCCTTAGTCCATGACTCCCTTAGTAACCCCCAAACTTGTCACCAACGCCAAGGCTTGTATCCGGCATTCGCTCACTCAACCAGTATTCGGCTTGCGAGGCGAGTTCTTTACTATATTTCGCCCATGTTCAGAATCAAACAATGTCCAGAATCTGAAACGACAGTTTTACTTAACATCGAAGGCAATAAAAAATATCGTTCAAGTGTGAATAGTGCCTTCATCTGACAACTTTTCCTCCTCCAACAAAGAGTCACTTCCGACCATAATGCCGAGCAGTTACTATTTCTCGAAGCGCGGCTCGAGGCCGACGTCATGTTGGGCACATCCCCTCGAGGTGGAGATCGTGTCCTGTCTTTCGGGGGATATGGTTAATGATTTCGATTCCCCTCCCCGCACATAACATCGCGGGCATATCGGGAAGTGGAGAAGCCAACGACGTGGAAAAAGGAACCCCTGGCCTGTCAACAGTCTATAAAGGGAGGGGGCACTATAGTCAGCATCCATGCCTTTCTCCTCCTTCCGCTCACGCAAACCCTCAAAGCTCCAGCGCCCCCTTTCTCTGCTTCCACAACGAATCCCACTTCGCCTCTTTCGACCATGGCCGGATCCGGCGCCAACGGGAAGTGGCAGGCCTCCTTCCTCACCGACGGGGACATCTTGAAGGTGAAGGAGGTCGGCTATTTGTCGGCCAATATTGCTCATCGGGCCCCTGAAGAGGGCCAGATCATCCCCACGCCCCAGCCGGGCGAGAGGGTTGTATTTCTTCCCTTCCTTAGGGGGCTAGGATTTCCCCTGCACCCCTTCGTGCGGGGGCTGATGTTCTTTTACGGGATAGATTTTCACGATCTAGCCCCCAATTCACTCTTCCACATCTCGACCTTCATCGTCTTCTGTGAAGCGCTCCTTGAGGGAGTCCTGGATTAAGGGGTCCTCGGGCGTCCGGGCTATGTGACATGGGCCAGACTAATGGGTCGTGAAGATACAAGGTAGAAGACCTTTCCCCGTGTCCGTATGGGGCTCTCCTTAGCGTGGATGGCAAGATTGGTGTCGGATGTGTAGTTTCCTTCCTCTATAAACCGCCTTTGTACAACCCTAGCCCCCTTCGGTGTCTATATAAACCGGAGGGTTTAGTCTGTAGAGGCTATCAGAATTCATACAGGCTAGACATCTAGGGTTTAGCCATTACGATCTCGAGGTAGATCAACTCTTGTAACCCCTATACTCATCAAAGTCAATCAAGCAGGAAGTAGGGTATTACCTCCATCAAGAGGGCCCGAACCTGGGTAAACATCGTGTCCCCTGTCTCCTGTTACCTTCGATCCTCAGACGCACAGTTCGGGAACCCCTACCCGAGATCGGCCGGTTTTGACACCGACATTGGTGCTTTCATTGAGAGTTCTACTATGTCGTCAGCAGAAGGATCGATGGCTTGTTTGATCATCAACAACGATGCTATTTCCGGGGAGACCTTTCTCCCCGGTCAACTTTTTGTATTCGGCGGCTTCGCTCTGCGCACCAATTCAGTTGGTCACCTTGAGCAGATCGACGGGTACGCCCCTGGTCATCAGATCAGATTCGGGAGCCTGAATTACGTCGCTAATATCCGAGGAGACTTGATCTTCGAAGGGTTCACGGCCTCAACCACTATTCCTCATCTCCAACAAGGCAACCCATCGGAGCCGTCATCAGGCACCGCTCAAAGACCAACTATCATCCCTGCCCTGGCCATAGATCCAGAGCAGGCCACCTCGTCCGTAGATGGGATCTTAAAACCCACCGGACCCTCTGCTCCCATGGAGCTCTTTGCCGAACACCTAGGAGCAAATGTATGTTCGGCGAGCCTAGAATCAAGCAGGACCCTCCTTGTCATTGGAGAGCCGAACTTGCCCCTGGATGCTAACTCCGAACCCCCAAGATCTGCGTTCATTGAGCACGGCCATGTGTCATGTACCATGCCCAGCTCCGTTCGACCCTCACTCTTAAGCGAGGCTTGGACCTAATGCGATCTCTCGCCATCATGGAGGTATCACCTCCGAATTACGCACAACCTGAACTAGGGGCTGAGTGCGGGGAATTTTACGTCCCACCCACCACCCACTTGATAGCCACTGTCGAGGATTTAACCGACATGCTCGACTATGCCTCCGAAGACATCGACGGTACGGACGACGATGCCGGAGACAAACCAGGCCAAAACCCGCCTATCACCGGACGTTGGACTGCCACGTCTACATACGACGTGTACATGGTGGATACACCCAAAGAGGATGACGATGGCAATCAGGATCCGATCGAGGACAAGCCCGTTGAGGTACCACCGAAGCGTCGACGTCAGCTCCGCCGTTCATGATCGCGGCGGGAAAAAGAAAGTAATGCCAGCACTGGAGACATTGATACTCCGGAGAATGCCGAAGACTCTGACCAACCCATCGAGCCTATCGTAGAGCAGGATGATTGGGAAGAGGGACAAGTTAACCCCGACGAGCCAGTCAGGAATGAGGATCCGGAGGATAGTAACTATCTGCCGGTCTCCAAGGAGGATGTCAGCCTCGGCAACGAAGACTTCATCGTGCCAGAGGAACCCCTCGAGCAAGAGCGCTTTAAGCGACAGCTCATCGCAACTACGAGGAGCCAAAAAAAGAAACAGCAACAGCTTCAAGCCAAATAGGATACGCTCAATGACAGATGGACCCAGGTCCTAGCTGCCGAGGAGTACGGCCTCGAACGCCCAACAAAGAGCTATCCGAAGCGTCGGCTACTGCCACAATTCGATGATGAGGCCCTTGAGCCAATACCATCAACATATAATCATGATGATGAACCAGACCGACCACCACGTGGGCGAGACAGACCGTCTGCTTACGCCGAACACCAGCCCGCGCCACCTCGCCGTCAAGGCAAAGAGGTAGCGGCTCCAGGCTACACCTACGACTTACTTCAGGACCTGGACAATAGAGCCGGCCAGACCAGATCAATATACGGATCAAGGGGGCGTGCTCTAACAAGAGACGACGGCCTTCAAGCTCGGCGCGAGCAGCATAACCGAACTCGGGCCGAAAACTAAACACGGATGTCATCCGAACTCCGTCGTGACGTTGCCCGATACAGAGGCGCCGCACACCCCTTGTTCTTTACTGATGAGGTAATGCAGCACCAATTTCCAGAAGGGTTTAAACCCGTAAACATCGAATCATACGATGGAACGACAGATCCCGCGGTATGGATTGAGGATTTTCTTTTCCATATTCACATGGTCCGCGGCGATGATCTCCAGGCCATCAAATACCTCCCCCTAAAGCTCAAAGGACCAGCGTGGCACTGGTTAAACAGCCTACTGATGACCCACAAGTGTAGGGGATCTATCATAGTCCTTTCGATAAGTAAGTGTGTCGAACCCAACGAGGAGCAGAAGGAAATGACAAGCGGTTTTCAGTAAGGTATTCTCTGCAAGCACTGAAATTATCGGTAACAGATAGTTCTGTGATAAGGTAATTGGTAACGAGCAACAAGTAATAAAAGTAAATAAGGTGCAGCAAGGTGGCCCAATCCTTTTTGTAGCAAAGGACAAGCCTGGACAATTTCTTATATGAAGGAAAATGCTCCCGAGGACACATGGGAATTATCGTCAAGCTAGTTTTCATCATGCTCATATGATTCGCGTTCAGTACTTTGATAATTTGATATGTGGGCGGACCGGAGCTTGGGTGCTGCCCTTACTTGGACAAGCATCCCACTTATGATTAACTCCTAATGCAAGAATCCGCAACTACAAAAGAAGTATTAAGGTAAACCTAACCATAGCATGAAACATATGGATCCAAATCAGCCCCTTACGAAGCAACGCATAAACTAGGGTTTAAACTTCTGTCACTCTAGCAACCCATCATCTACTTATTACTTCTCAATGCTTTCCCCTAGGCCCAAACAATGGTGAAGTGTCATGTAGTCGACGTTCACATGACACCACTAGAGGAGAGACAACATACATCTCATAAAAATATCGAACGAATACCAAATTCACATGACTACTAATAGCAAGACTTCTCCCATGTCCTCAGGAACAAATGTAACTACTCACAAATCATATTCATGTTCATAATCAAAGGGGTATTAATATGCATTAAGGATCTGAACATATAATCTTCCACCGACTAAACCAACTAGCATCAACTACAAAGAGTAATCAACACTACTAGCAACCCACGGGTACCAATCTGAGGTTTGGATACAAAGATTGGATACAAGAGATGAACTAGGATTAGAGAGAAAATGGTGCTGGTGAAGATGTTGATGGAGATTGACCCCCTCCCAACAAGAGGATCATTGGTGATGACGATGGCGATGATTTCCCCTCCCGAAGGGAAGTTTCCCCAGCAGAACAGCTCCGCCGGAGCCCTAAATTGGTTCCGCCAAGGTTCCGCCTCGTGGCGGCAAAGTCTCGTCCCGTAAGCTTGCTTCTGATTTTTTTTCCAGGGTAAAAGACTTTATATTGCAGAAGATGGACACCGGAGGCCTGCCAGGGGGCCCACGAGGCAGGGGGCGCGCCCAGGGGGTAGGGCGCGCCCCCACCCTCGTGGCCAGGGTGTGGGCCCCCTCTGGTATTTTCTTCGCTCAGTATTTTTTATATTTCCGAAAAATAACTTCCGTGGAGTTACAGGACTTTTGGAGTTGCACATAATAGGTCTCTAATATTTGCTCCTTTTCCAGCCCAGAATTCCAGCTGCCGGCATTCTCCCTCTTCATGTAAACCTTATAAAATAAGAGAGAAAAGGCATAAGTATTGTGACATAATGTGTAATAACAACCCATAATGCAATAAATATCAATATCAAAACATGATGCAAAATTGACGTATCAACTCCCCCAAGCTTAGACCTCGCTTGTCCTCAAGTGGAAGCCGATATCGAGAAATATGTCCACATGTTTAGAGATAGAGGTGTCGATAAAATAAACTACAGACATGAGGGCATCATGATCATTATTATAGCAGCAACATATATGAATATTGTCATATGAATTCTTATGATAAAGTAACAATCTATTCACAATATCAAGTACGAATCAGAAACTTTATTGAAAACTAACAAACTATAATCTCAGTCATTGAAGCAATTGCAATTTATCGTAACATCGGAAAGAGTCCATGTAAGAGCTTTTCAGCAAGTCCCCATACTCAACTATCATTTAGTCTTTCACAATTGCTAACACTCACGCAATACTTGTGGTTACGGAGTTTTAATCGGACACAGAGAAAGATAGGGGCTTATAGTTTTGCCTCCCAACCTTTTACCTCAAGGGTAATGTCAACAATAATAACCCATGCTAACTTACATCCAATTGGATATATATATATCAGGATCATTCCAACACAATGTGCTTACCAAAGGATAAAATGTAAAAAGGAAAGGTGAAGATCACCATGACTCTTGTATAAGGTAGAAGAATAAAGTGAAAGATAGGCCCTTCGTAGAGGGAAGCAGAGGTTGTCATGTGCTTTCAGGGTTGGATGCACAAAATCTTAATGCGGAAGAACGTCACTTTATATTGCCACTTGTGATAAAGACCTTTATTATGCAGTCCATTGCTTTTATTACTTCCATATCACAAGATCGTATAAAGCTTATTTTCTCCCTCACTAATAAATCATACATATTTAGAGAGCAATTTTTATTGCTTGCACAATGACAACTTACTTGAAGGATCTTACTCAATCCCATAGGTAGACATAGTGGACTCTTATGACAAAACTGGGTTTAAGGGTATTTGGAAGCACAAGTAGTATCTCTACTTGGTGCAAAGAATTGGCTAGCATGAGGGGGAAAGGTAAGCTCAACATGTTGGATGATCCATGACAATATACTTTATCTCGGATATAAGAAAACATAACCCATTACGTTGTCTTCCTTGTCCAACATCAACTCTTTAGCATGTCATATTTTAATGAGTGCTCACAATCATAAAAGATGTCCAAGATAGTATATTTATATGGGAACTTCTCTTTCTTTATTACTTCCTATTAATTGCAACGATGACCAAAACTATGTTGGTCAACTCTCAACATCTTTTAATCATCATACTCTTTATATGTGAAGTCATTACTCTACATAAGATCCATATGATCTCTTTATTTCTTTTTATTCTTTGTTTTTCTTTTATTCACTCAGGATCATAGCAAGATAATCAAGCCCTTGACTCAACACTAATCTTTATTATATAGCTCACGGACTCAATTACATAAAGGGATTATAAAGCAAAACTCATGGCTAGATCATACTAAAACTTTATTCTACTAGATCAAAATATTACCAAAAGGATCGAACTAAGAAAAACAGTAAAGATAGGAGTGTGATGGTGATACGATACCGGGGCACCACCCCCAAGCTTGGCAGTTGCCAAGGGGAGTGCCCATACCCATTACTCAGTTGTCCCTCCTCGGAGGCAGTGACGATGGAGTTGTCGATGATGTAGGCTTGTCGTCCATCTTCCAAGGCATAGGCTCACCATCATAGAAGGATGATCGATTCTCCGGAATCCTCAAATCTGCAGCCAAACTCATTCTCCTGAATCTATATTCATACTCACAGTTTTGGTTTTGCAGGTCATAGATCTGGGCCTGGAGGTGCTTGATTTTCTCGTGAAGCTTGAAGATAGTCTCCCCAATGTTCTTGACATCTAGCTTGTGGTTGTTGGTGAACTCCATGATCATTATGTGGTTGGCATCGAGTCCGCGTTCCACCATCTCTTGACACTTGAAAACTTGTTGCTCCATTGCTTCGAGCTTTCTCTCCGTGCTTCCAGTCCTCCTTGGTCCCTCCACATCGCGGATGTGCAGCACCCCCTCATGCATCTCAATGGTTTGAGGGTGTTGCAGCACCTCCGCAAGGTAGGGGTTGATGACCTTCTCGAAGAACTTGTCCTTGGGGCACTTGGAGACGTCATGGCGATCTAGATTTGTCAGAAAAACAGCTCGAAACGAAAACAGAGGATAATTGCATGATACGGGGGTCAAAACCTTTGGGAGATTATATAATGAATTTTTACCGACCGAAAGAAGTATCGTGCGAGAAAACGGAGTCCGGATAGCGCACGGGGTGCCCACGAGGCAGGGGGCGTGCCCAGGGGGTAGGGCGTGCCCTCCACCCTCGTGGAGGCCTCGTGTCCTTCCCGGACTGCTTCTTATTTTCCTATTTTCTTAAATATTCCAAAACGGAGTAAAATTGCCATTAGAACTGTTTTGGAGTCGGTTTACTTACCGTACCACGTACCTATACCTTTTCGGAGTCTGAAACGTTCTGGAAAGTGTCCCTTATATATTCCTCCGGGGTCACGGTTTCAATAACATTGGTTTCAAGATTTATGGGATTACCTGAGATATAATGTTTGATTCTTTGACCGTTAACCACCTTCGGATTTGTGCCTTCGAAGTTGTTGATTTTTATGGCACTGGAACGATAGACCTCCTCGATAACGTAAGGGCCTTCCCATTTACAGAGAAGTTTTCCTGCAAAAAATCTTAAGCGAGAGTTGTATAGCAAAACATAATCACCGACATTAAACTCACGCTTTTGTATCCTTTTGTCATGCCACCTTTTAACTTTTTCTTTAAACAGCTTGGCATTTTCATAAGCCTGGGTCCTCCATTCATCAAGTGAGCTAATGTCAAATAACCTCTTTTCACCGGCAAGTTTGAAATCATAATTGAGCTCTTTAATAGCCCAATATGCCTTATGTTCAAGTTTGAGAGGTTAGTGTCATGCTTTTCCATAAACCATTTTATACGGAGACATACCCATAGGATTTTTATATGCAGTTCTATAAGCCCATAATGCATCATCAAGTTTCTTAGACCAATTCTTTCTAGACCTATTAATAGTCTTTTGCAAAATTAATTTGAGCTCTCTATTACTCAATTCTACTTGACCACTAGACTGTGGGTGATATGGAGATGCAATTCTATGATTAACGTCGTACTTAGCAAGCATTTTACGGAAAGCACCATGAATAAAATGTGAACCACCATCAGTCATTAAATATCTAGGGACTCCAAACCTCGGAAAAATAACTTCTTTAAGCATCTTAATAAAAGTGTTATGATCAGCACTACTAGTTGGAATAGCTTGTACCCACTTAGTAACGTAATCAACAACAACTAAAATATGAGTATAACCATTAGAGGCAGGAAACAGTCCCATATAATCAAAGCCCCAAACATCAAATGGTTCAATAACAAGTGAATAATTCATAGGCATTTCTTGACGTCTACTAATATTACCAATTCTTTGACATTCATCACAAGACAAGACAAACTTACGAGCATCCTTGAAGAGAGTAGGCCAATGAAAACCGGATTGCAATACCTTATGTGCAGTTCTATCTCCAGCGTGGTGCCCTCCATAAGCCTCGGAGTGACACTTACGTAGGATCTGTTCCTGTTCATGCTCAGGTACACAACGTCTAATAACACCATCTACTCCTTCTTTGTAAAGATGTGGGTCATCCCAGAAGTAATGTCTTAAATCATAGAAAAACTTTTTCTTTTGCTGGTATGTGAAACTAGGTGGTATAAATTTAGCAACAATGTAATTAGCATAATCAGCATACCATGGAGCAGTACGAGAAGCATTTATGACATTTAATTGTTCATCAGGAAAGCTATCATCAATAGGTAGTGGGTCATCAAGAACATTCTCTAACCTAGACAGGTTGTCTGCAACGGGGTTCTCAGCTCCCTTTCTATCAATAATATGCAAATCAAATTCTTGTAGCAAGAGAACCCATCTAATGAGTCTAGGTTTAGCATCCTTCATTTCCATAAGATATTTAATAGAAGCATGATCCACTACAAAAAAAATACACTTCCATGATGATACGTGTTTGTCACAGTAGGTCGCGTTTTTTGTCACGCATGTACATCCATGACGATTTTATGATAGAATCAAGATAGTCATACCTGTGCTGTCGTAGAAGTGTTCCATGACATTACCAAAATTATCATCACGGAAGTGTGCACTTCCATGACGATAAATCGCGCGTCACAGAAGTGCTTTCGTCAAGGGTAACCGACACGTGGCATCCACAGTAACGGAACGCCGTTAAGCTATCGGGCCGGGTTTTGGATCCGATAACCCGTTAACAGCCCCGACCAATGGGGATTTTCCACGTGTAAAATCATCATTGGCTGGAGGAAACACGTGTCGGCTCATCGTTGGGACAGATGTCATCCAGTCATTGGACAGAAGGCGCCTATGATACGTCGACACGTGGCACGGCCCAACAGAGGCCCATTCCTGTGAACAGGCCGTTTGACTTGGTCAAAAGGTGGCGGGCCGGCCCATGGAAAGCCTGTTAACGGCATGTTCGCATATAGCCCATTTACAGCCCGCTAACCCAAGGCCCGTTACGCCCTATCCGAATTAGGCCCAGTAGCGTCATGTGGGCCATCCAATATGATTCCAGCCCATTTTCACTTCTGGCCCATGTATGGCCCATGACGTCTTTCGGCCCATATGAGGCCCTATGTAACTCTTGGCCTATTAATGGCCCGTGGTGAAACTGGCCCGTAATGAACAGTGTATCACTTTACACCCATTAACGGCCCGTGGTGAAACTGGCCCGTAATGAACAGTGTATCACTTTATACCCATTAACGGCCCGTTATTCCGTTGGGCCGTTTCCAGCCCATGTTATCTTTCGCCCTTCTCAGAGCCCATTTATTCTTGGGCTCATTTCCAGCATTCGTTTACTTATGGCCCGTTACTCTCATTTTCTGCTTGTGGGCCAAATTCAGCCCGTGGTTACAGTCGGCCCATTTGTGGTCTGTTAATACGTTAGGCCGTTTTCATAGCGTCATCAAATACGGCCTATTAATGATGGCCCGTTATGGTCGGCCCATGAACGGACGATTCCAACTCTAGCCCGTTTACGGCCATAATGCGGCTTGTTATTGGCCCATGTTTGGCCAATCGATCATACGGCCCGTATAAGGCCCATTGATGATATGGCCCGTAGAAGGCCCATTGTTTCTATGGCCCATAGAAGGCCTACTATTTCTACGGCCCGTAGAAGGCCCACTATTTCTACGGCCCGTAGGAGGCCCAGTGTCACTACAGTAAATATTAGCCCATGGTTATTGTGGCCTAGTTTTAAAAAATAGGTTATTGCAGCCACTAGCAAACCGCGGAAAAAGAACTGCACTGACTACAAGCAAACAAATAAACAAGACAACAAGGAAATAAATAAGCAAGCAACTTATGCTAGGCTATCACGGCTATTACACATATTGCATCCACTGGGCATCAAAGTTCGCCACCAGTGCAAATATAGGGAACAAAGCAGCATATAAACGCCCAGCAAAACAAGTCCAGAACTGAAACCACTTCAGAAGAGTTCAAGAAACAATATCCTGGGTACCCATAATGCTGGCAAGATGCTTAGCAAGCTTATTAACTTGCTCTTGTTTGGCGCTTAAATCCTCCAGCGCTTGCTATTGCACAAGAAAGTACGCATCTGAATTCTGCAGGGACTTCCTCAGTCCTTCAGCTTCTTGCCACAGCACAGCTGACTGATGCCTTTCAGCTTGTAGCTGAGACTGAAGAAGCCGAAGTGATTCAGGCAGCGAGTTTGAAGAGCTTGTGCCAGCGGTACTGGCCAGTAACTCGAACACTATATCAACGCAGGACTGTGGGGTTTTCTCACTGTCTACAAGATCGTTTTTATCACCTTTCTTGGAGACCAACAGGGTTGTCTCACTATCTTGAACCTTATCTGCATTACTTTCTCTACCATTGCATAGTGGGGTGCTCTTCTCCAATATTCTGTTTGCATACTACAAGAGAAACAAGCAGACACATCACAGGTTTAGCTTGTAGTATATGAAACTCATTTTGGTAAACCGGTTCAGTAGTAAGGTGGACAGGATAACAGCATGAAACAAACATATATCTATGTACTATGGTCACTGTATTGTCCATATCATTCTAGTTTATGTTCCCTAATCAAGATAGAGACACAGTTCAACTCATATATTTTTAAGACACAGCGGCATAGACAGAATATAAGTGTGAGAAACTACACAGCATTGGCAGCACTTGTAATGTGCATCACATGAGAACATAACTGTTTATACAACTTAAAATGAAATCAACATAGAGCAAGAAGTTAGAATAGCAATCCAGTTAAAGAAATAGGTTTAAAACATACCTGTTGCGCCATTGGAGTTTCAATTGGATCCTTCAAATTCGAAAGTAGTTGGTATGAGTAAATACAGTGATGCAACAGCAAAGGAGTATGGACCATAGCTCGAATCTAACCTGAGAACAGTTGCTCTTCTGCTTTAAAAGTGGAGTTTGGGTTAGCTGTGGTGGTCTTCGTGCTTTGGGCACTGCAGTAGCTTTACAAACTGCTCGTGTGGGGGTACTCTGTGGTGGACATGGTGCTTTGTCAACTATAAGTTGGTTACTATCCGCTGGGGTTGTGGTTAGATGGGTTGTAGCTGGTTCTCTGTCCAACGGTGTAAGTGTGCAATCTGGAAGAGTCTCGATTATGCGTGGTGGGGCTAGTTTGTGGGCCAGTACAACCATGGTTCTATCTGCATCGACGGGTAGCACTGTCTTTTGTGAAGAACGGGTTTTTGCTCCCTTAGATACTGCCATCACCCCCTCCAATTCAAATGGCTGATAAACAAGAAAAGAAATTGAACGTACAGACATTGTATGATAGACAGATGTGGTAACTCACATATATGTTGTCTAACCAAACAGGACAGCATGACACAATTTCACATATATGATGCCTAACTAAACAGGATAGCATGACACAGTTTCAGATATATGATGGATAACTTAACAGGATATAATGGCATAATTCAACATATGATGAGTACCTAAACAGGATGACATGACAAAACTATATGATGTCTTTCTAAAATAGGTTGGGATGAAATAATTCACATACATGTTGTCTAAGTATACAGGATGGCATGATATAATTGACATAATTGATTCATGTGCTAAGCAGCTGGCACTCGCATGTATGATCTCTAAACTAAGCAGATAGAATTCAATATTGTGCATATGATGTCTAAACTAAGCAATGCAAGACACCATATGCATCATATGAGAAATATAAACATTGCAACTTAGAGCATACACCTCAGGTGGTATATAGGACTGGTCATCTGTCTGTGAATCCTCCTCTAAGGAGCTCCTTGTAACCATCGAGATATATGCTTCAACAGGTACCATTGCCTGCTCTGAAGACCTTGTTTTCACTCCAAATTTTTCCATAACCGACTCAAATGGCTGATACACATGAAGAGTAGTTCAATATACACAGATTGTCGACAAGTGGAATACGTAATGAAAAAAAAGATGGCATGAGATAATTCACATATATGATGCCTGGCTCCATGGCGGTGCATAATTCACATATATGATAACTGGCTGAAAACATGGCATTGCATAATTCACATATCTGATATAGAAAGCAAACAGGAGGCATTCACACCAAGCATGTCTAATCTAAGCAGATGGCATGGCAATGCAAGACACCATATGCATGATATGAGCAATATAACCCAGCCAAGTTAGGGCATGCACCTCGGGGGGTACGACTGGTCATCTCTCACTGAATCCTCCTCTGAGGAGCTATCTGTAACCAGCAAGAAATCTGCATCGACAGGTAGCACTGACTGCTCAGAAGACCTTGTTTTCACTCCAGATTTTCCCATGACCGACTCAAATGGCTGATGCACAGGAAGAGTAGGTGAATGTATAAACATTGTTGACAAATGGAATACATTATGGAAAAAATATGGCACAATACAATTCACATATATGATGACTGGCTAAACAGGATGGCATTGCATGATTCACATATATGATGCCTGGCTAAAGAAGATGGCATTGCATAATTCCCATATACTCCCTCCGTTCCTAAATATTTGCTTTTTAGAGATTTCAAATGGACTACCACATACGGATGTATATAGACATATTTTAGAGTGTAGATTCACTCATTTTGTTCCGTATGTAGTCACTTGTTGAAATCTCTAAAAAGACAAATATTTAGGAATGGTGGGAGTATGATATAGAAACCAAACAGGTGGCATTCACACAAAGCAAATCTAAACTAAGCTGATGACATATAAGATGTATAATGTAAGCAATGCAAGGTGCCATATGCATGATATGACCAACATCAGCATGCCAGGTTAGAGCAAACACCTCAGGTGGCAAAAAGGCGTGGTCGGCTCCTTCTGAATCTCCATCTGAATAGTTATCTTCCTCTGGAATACAATCTGGAAATGCAGGAGGGGGCGGCACTTCGCCCACCATGGAGCGGCGTCTGCATGACATTATATTCGCACGCAACGGTCTTCTCTTTTTCTCTACATGTTCAGTACGATTGTGTACAATATCTGACATGCATAATAAAAAATAGTTAGATTTTGTAAGGCCTAAGGGGTGCATGCAAAAATCAAGACTGATGGTAGCAAACGAGTGGTTGGATCCAAAACTAATGATAGCAGGTAGATTATAGCTTCAGTTTAAAAAGATAGACAATGGATCATCTATTGTTTGTTGCCCACCCAACATGAACCACATAGAAGACCCCAGATGAACCAGATAGTAGACATATACTATTTGTTGCTGGCTCGATATGAGACCCATGGGCAATTCAAAACTCAAGATTGAACGATAAAGTAGCAGGTAATAATAACCGATGTATAACGTAAGCAAACACGAAAGACTACGACCTCTCTTCCGGAACTGTGTAGTCCTCAGGTTCATCTGCTCAGTCGATGATGGTAATGCAGTTGGCGTGGCTGCCGGCAACGGGGAAGATGATCTGAGGCGGCGAAAGGAAGTCTGCAGGGGGATCTCTGCTGCAGTGAACGCTTCTGTCGATGGTGCACCTCAGGTGGGGTGGATGACGGCACGGCAGGAGCAGGACATAACACACAGAGTTTTCTTTGACGCCTATCTGAAAATGAAGTAAATCTGTAAGGGCTCCTTAGAATTGGAGGATTCTATAAACGCAGGGACAGGAAAAACACAGGAATAGGATAGGAATGCACGTGCAAAACAGAGCATTTGGAAACATAGGATTTCAGTCAACCTGGGTGTTTGGCTCACATGAATTGGAAGAACAGAGGAATGGAGAAACAAAGTGATGCGACGAGTGTACAACCTCTTTGGCATAGCCTTGTGGACCTCAGCATCATTGGGTTGGACGTGGAGGACGGTGATGATGCTGGTGTGACTGTCGGAGGCGGGGAAGAAGATATGAGGCCTCTGGAAACGGCACCGAGGGTACTGCTCCGCTGTGATGGACGGTTCCGTCGTTGGAGCAGCTCCGCTAAGGTGTACGGCGACGAGGCTGAAGCATGACAAGAGAGACAACGTTAATCTGAAGTGGGACCCTAATATCATCTGCAATAGATGATGTAAAATACATCACCAAAAAGTGCTAGATGTAAAACGCATCAGCCGCGCCACGGCCGCTCCGACAGATGCTGTAAGTACTGTTCACTCTGAACTTAACTGAAGAAACTGAACTTCACAGTCGAAACTAAATTTTACTGCCGAAACTGATTGAACTAGTAACAGAGCATTGCAATAGATGTTTAGGGCGTTCGAGCACTAGTAGCAGAGAAGCAGTGATCTAAATCAGCAGACGCTCGAGCAGGGAACGCACTAGCAAAGAGCAAGTCGTGCAGTAGCACCGCGAGCGAGTGCTAAAGCAGAAACTCCTGTAGCTGCCGGAGGTCGTGCAGCAGCAGCAGCAGCGCAAGCAAGAGCAAGTGCAGAGCAGCAGCACGAGCGAAAGCAGGAGCAGTGCAGCAGCGCGACCGACAGCAAGAACAGAGCCGCAACGCAAGCGAGAGCCGGAGCAGCTGCAGCTAGTGCCATTGTGGAAGTCGCCGCCGAGGAAGCAACGACATGGGGGAGAGACGCCGTGGATGATGTGGCTGGCGACGGCGCCGTCGATGGAGACACGCCATGTCTGCTCGGTATCGAGCACCGGCAGCCCCGTGAGATCGAATAAAAGATAAAATGCAGCGGTGAGTGCAGAACCTCCTTGGTGGCGCCAAGTTGGCCTCGGCTTCATCGGAGGAATTGGTGAGGGTGCTGCGGTTCCGGTGGGGCAGGTCAAGACGGCGCTGTGGGGATTGAGGTGGCGTGATAGACGAGGCGAACATCGGGACAGCTCCTTGGAGGTGGAGGACGAGGCGGCTGATCCGGCGGGACAACGAGATCGACAACGGATCCTCATCCGGTGCGGTGGATGAGGGACGGCGAGCTATTGCGGTGGACGACGTAGTCGGGGAAGAGTCTCCGGCTGGGCGGCGGTCGGGAGGCCGACGGAGGAGCGTTGGGTTTCGCGGGTTTTGGCGGCCTCAGTGTACGAATGGGGGGGCGAAGGGGGAGGGGGGAGCCAAGCTTAGGGACGCGCTTGTCCGAAATGTAGGGTAAGTTACCAGCGTACCCCCACCGTTTTTGACACCGCGACATGGAGCTTCATTTCTGGCTGAGGGGTAGAAGGGGGATTTCGCGCGTCTGGGCTGCGGGAGCGATTTCGGATGAGGAGGGAGTTCTCGCGTGCGTCCAAATTTTGGGATAACAAGGCGCGGCGCGGGTTGAAGAAGCGGGAGTTTCAAAGCAGGTGAGACAAAAGATACTCGACCTTGAAAATTTCGGGATAACAAGGTGCGGATTCCTTGTTCGGCAGAACAAACTTAACGTGTAAAAAAACAATTCATACAAGACACAAGAGAGTCATGTCCCCTTTTACTATATTGCTATAGATGCCATTGAAAAAACTACAAGAAAAATGTAAAAAAATCGGGAGAACAAGATTACCCTGCACAGTACCAAATCGATTCGCACTTCCCTCAACAACAACAAAAAACAAATCAATTCCCACCAAAGAAAGAGTAATGTCCCTTTTTATATGATTACAGATGCCATCATCTCGAATTTCAATTTTTGAATCCACGTTATGTTGAATTCGAATATATCGTTAGGTGACCTTGCGGTTTATAATTGATGTAGTCGTACATTTTGATCTTCCATCATATATGAACATTTTACTCCACCATGTGAACATATATATTGTCATCTACCATATGGACTAAATTTTAATCAATTTTCCTTATTTGAATACGATTGTTGTCAAGTTATACAATAATTTAAATATTATCTTGATAACAAAAAACATACATATAGCAGTAATCATATTTCACTATGAACTACATGTACCATACGCACTCCAATTCAAATATTTGTATCCATTTTATGTTGAATTCAAACATAGTACATTATTGGTCTAGGTAGCGAGATGTTTGGGATAATCTAAACCCTGTTTTCATACGTATAATTTTTGGCTGAATTGGGACAAGTTTTGGTATAAGCCTCTTGCAAAACCGAAGATTCTCTCAACAAGCCTCGTGGTTCCGAGAGGGAACGTGTCACCTTTGTGTGCGAAACGATATACGCTGCCTCCCCCTTGATTTTATTTACAGAGGCAACATAGAACTATATGAGTGCCCTGTTAAATTTTGGAATTATTTCGGGTTCATTTGGCCTTTTTATACATTAATTGAGTTTCTGGACTTTTAATGTGCATAATCTAAATATGAATTGCATGCACATGCTCCGGTGCACCAAAGTGGGTTGAAAAATCACATGTGTGTCCTTGGTTGAATTTCTAGGTCCCATGGAAGAAATGAGAATGAAATTCAAACATCTGGGCGTCATGACTCGGCCGAGAACATCGAGAAACTTTGATTTTAAATTCATGTAAATCCAAAACTCACGTGGAAATCATGAAACTTGGCATGGTGTCATGTCATGGCACTAACATGTTGTGGTAAAAAATTGGGCCGATTTGGAAGCTCATGGTTCTAAGAGGGAACGTGCCACCTTTGAGTGTGAAACGATATACGCTGCCCCCCCCCCCTTGAGTTTCTTAACAAAGGCAACATAGAACTACATTAGTGCCCTGTTAAATTTTGGAATTATTCCGGGTTCGTTTGTCGTTTTTTATACATTAATTGAGTTTCTGGTCATTTAATGTGCATAAGTCAAATTTGAACTACAAGCACATGCTCTCGTGCACCAAAGTTGGTTGAAAAATCACATTTGTGTCCTCGGGTGAATTTCTAGGTCCCATGCAAGAAATGAGAATAAAATTAAAACATTTGGGCATCGTGGCTCGGCCGAGAACATTGAGAAACTTGGTTTTAAAATTCTTGTAAATCCAAAACACGTCTGAAAATCAAGAAACTTGGCATGGATGTCATGTCATGGTACTACCATGTTGTGGTAAAAAATTGGCCGAATAGGAACAGATTTTGGTATAAGCTTCTTGCAAACCGAAGCTTCTGTCAAGAAGGCTCGTGGTTCTGAGAGGGAACGTGCCACCTTTGAGTGCGAAACGATATACATTGTCCCCCTTGAGTTTATTTACAAAGGCAACATAGAACTACATGAGTGCCCTGTTAAATTTTGGAATTATTCCGGCTTGTTAGGCCTTATTTACACATTAATTGAGTTTTTGGTCATTTAATGTGCACAATACAAATTTGAACTACAAGCACATGCTCCCGTGCACCAAAGTTGGTTGAAAAATCACATTTGTGTCCTCGGGTGAATTTCTACTCCCTCCTTCCATCTATATAGGTCCTAATGCGTTTTTCGAGGCTAACTTTGACCAAACGTTAGAGCAATAATATATGACATGCAACTTACACAAAGCATACCTTCAAATTTGTATGTCAAAGGAGCTTCCATAATATAATTTTCATAGAATACATCTCATGTGCTATTAATCTTGTCAATAGTCAAAGGCTGTCTTGAAAAACACATTAGGTCCTATATAGATGGAAGGAGGGAGTAGGTCCCATGCAAAAAATGAGAATAAAATTCAAACATCTGGGCATCGTGGCTCGGTCGAGAACATTGAGAAACTTGGTTTTAAAATCATGAAACTTGGCATGGTGTCATGTCATGGTAGTACCATGCCATGGTAAAAAAATTGGCTGAATAGGAACAAATTTTGGTATAAGCTTCTTGCAAATCGGAGCTTCTCTCAAGAAGGCTCGTGGTTCTGGGAGGGAACGTGTCACCTTTGTGTGCATAATTCAAATTTGAAATACAAGCACATGTTCCAGTGCACCAAAGTTGGTTGAAAAATCACATGTGTGTCCTCGGGTAAATTTCTAGGTTCCATGCAAGAAATGGGAATGAAATTCAAAATTCTGGGCGTCGTGGCTGGGTTGGAAACATTGAGAAACTTAGTTTTTTAATTCCTATAAATCCAAAACAAGCATGAAAATAATGAAACTTGGCTTGGTGCCATGACATGGCACCAACATGCTGTGGTAAATTTGTAGTCCGATTTGCGAAGGCGCACACATTAACAATCAACAGTCATTTTGGAATAAGTGATGTCACGTTACAATCGAAAACACAAGTATTATTGAAACCGTGGGCGTTCTACTTACTAGTACCATTTACGTGCCGACACGCGTCCCCATTTTTTATTAGCTAGGAGGCGTCGTGCAGGGTAGCTATTTGAGTACGAGAGGCACGCGATCAGACCCCTGCGCGTGCTTATCAGGAGGAGAGCCCTTTGACCTCCATCTGCCGTCCACCTCTCTCCCAAGGTCTCCATTAATGGCGCCCGAGCCTCTATTTAATGGCGTGGCTATGTCTCACTCGACTGAGATTTAAGAGAGAAAAAGGAAAATCTGAAAGCACGGATCTTGATGTAAGATCCGACGGACCTATATAGCATCTACTGCGACTTGCATGCATGCGTTGTAATTAATGCATCTAAGTCAAAGGCTGTCTTGAAAAACACATTAGGCCCTATATAGATGGAAGGAGGGAGTAGGTCCCATGCAAAAATGAGAATAAAATTCAAACATCTGGGCATTGTGGCTCGGTCGAGAACATTGAGAAACTTGGTTTTAAAATCATGAAACTTGGCATGGTGTCATGTCATGGTAGTACCATGCCGTGGTACAACAAATTGGCCGAATAGGAACAAATTTTGGTATAAGCTTCTTGCAAATCGGAGCTTCTCTCAAGAAGGCTCGTGGTTCTGGGAGGGAACGTGTCACCTTTGTGTGCATAATTCAAATTTGAAATACAAGCACATGTTCCAGTGCACCAAAGTTGGTTGAAAAATCACATGTGTGTCCTCGGGTAAATTTCTAGGTTCCATGCAAGAAATGGGAATGAAATTCAAAATTCTGGGCGTCGTGGCTGGGTTGGAAACATTGAGAAACTTAGTTTTTGAATTCCTGTAAATCCAAAACACACATGAAAATAATGAAACTTGGCTTGGTGCCTTGACATGGCACCAACATGCTATGGTAAATTTGTAGTCCGATTTGCGAAGGCGCACACATTAACAATCAATAAAGTCATTTTGGAACAAGTGCTGTCACATTACAATCGGAAACACAAGTATTATTGAAACCGTGGGAGCCTACTTACTAGTACCATTTACGTGCCGCCACGCGCCCCCATTTTTTATTAGCTAGGAGGCGCCGTGCAGGGTAGCTATTTGAGTACGAGAGGTGTGTGATCAGACCCCTGCGCGTGCTTATCGGGAGGAGAGCCCTTTGACCTCCATTTGTCGTCCACCTCTCTCCCAAGGTCTCCATTAATGGCGCCCGAGCCTCTGTTTAATGGCGTGGCTATGTCTCACTCGATTGAGATTTAAGAGAGAAAAAAGAAAATCTGAATGCACGGATCTTGATGTAAGTTACGACGGACCTATATAGCATCTACTGTGACTTGCATGCATGCGTTGTAATTAATGCATCGGTAAACGCAAATTATTGAAATATATCGAGTGCAGTGCTTTGATGCGTCGCCTCAACTCGTACATCAACGAGAAGTTTGATTATCCTCTCCCTCGCGGACTTAACTGCACCTGCCTTTGGCTGTATGACGGGTTGGCCACACACCTGTCGAGCCCACCTGTCATACACGCAAAGGCAGGAGCGTCCCTCCCTCGCCCATGAGCGTGGTAGCTGGCAAGACTAGGAGAAGCTTTCGCTACACGCTCTCCCTCCCGCTCGCGGTGGACATGCAGCAGTTCAATCGGTGTCTGATGGCCAGAAGCGTACTGTAGTACTCCTCCAGTGCAGTAGTACTCCATCATTGTTCGACTTCCCGAAGAGGCGAAGAGCCAAGCGCAGCCCGGACGCTCGTGTGGCAGTTTCATGTGTAGAGTAGTCTAGGATAGCGTGTACCGTGCCTGTAAGCTTAAAATCATTGGGGTCGGCTCCATGCTATGTGGCCGTCTCGAAGTTTTTAAAAAAAATTAAAATAGTCTTCTGGCCCTACCTAACACCCTGGTGATTGTAGTTTGCACGCTCATCTGGTCAAGATAGGAATATATATTTTAATTTGTTTTTTTCGAAAAGGGGGGACTCCCCGGCCTCAGCATCAGAACGATGCATACGGCCACATATATTTTAATTCGTGGTGGGTAAATGTTAGAGGTTGCAGCAAATATATTGTACACTACGGGTCTTTCAGCCAAGTTTAGAGGCAAGCATGTGGGGCCAGTGCTATGATGTGTCGCGTCAACTCGTACAACGAGGAGAAGCTTGATTTTACTACACGCCTTCTCCCTCACCCATGCGCGCGGTTGCTCGCAAACGAGGACATGCTTTTGCTTAGTAGTACTTCTACAACAAGCTATCCGTCCCGCTCGCGGTGGACGGACATGCAGCAGTGGATTCGACACTGTAGAAGCAGTAGTAGTAACATCATTGTTCATCTTCTCGAAGAGGCGAAGAGCCAAGCGCAAACCAAACGTTGCAGTTGCGAACATTGGAGCACGCATATAGCCAGGCTCTTGCATGAGACAAAATTGCTATGTGAGCCCACTATTGTTTTCTACTGCTGGTTCACTGGGCTACCGTGGTTCGCACTGCTGGTTCACTGGGCTGCCGTGGTTCGCACTCCTCCGACCTGAGTAGTACTCCCTCCGTTCCTAAATATAAGTCTTCGTAGATATTTCACTGTGGACCACATACGGATTTATATAGATGCATTTTATGTGTAGATTCACTCATTTTTCTCCGTATGTGGTCCATAGTGAAATCTCTCCAAAGACTTATATTTAGGAATGGAGGGAGTAGTATAGTACTAGTATATACCGCATCATTCTTTGCTCCTTATTACTACTCCGACATGTGGGAGAGCCAGCATCCGGGTCGACGTGTCATGGACCAGATTAGAGCGCGGAACGGAAGGGGGGCATCACCCCGGTCGGAGCGCCAGTAATTCATGACTATAGTAAGTGGTCATATCACAAGTCTTTCCAGCAGTAACGCGCCATCAAATCACACAGCCCCACTCGCTCACCCTCCTCGCCTCTCTGTCAAACCGCCTACCAGAAAACTGCTGCGCGTACTGCCCGGGAAAAGCCCCGCCCTCAACTTTTAACTACGCGAAAATAGTTCGAGCTTGTTCGTTCTATATAAATACAGTACTTACTGTATGTTTATTCACCCGTGGGGTTGTTCAATGAACGGAGGGGCGGGGAGCACAAGTGAACAATACTGTAGTACTACTAGTAGTAAGTAGGAGTCGTACAGTAGTCACCTTAAATAGAGAGTTTCTTTTCTTTAATGCCACGTACACAAATTGAAACGCTTGTTGTGGAGAGAAAAAAGATAATCACTCCACTATATATGGACGCAGGGGCCTAAGCACTTGCTTTACTAGGGTTGCTCTCTTCATTCTCTCATCCTCTCTAGATATAAACAAGACAGCGGTAGCGACATTTTCTCTCTGCTCACCGCTGGTCACAGATCCGGCCGGATCCCTTCGACCGGTGTGTGTAGAGGACTAAAAGGTGCATCGTTCACGGGGTCATCGCCGCCGAGGGAGGAAACCCACAGCTGCCGGAGGGGCCTGATCCTCTGCCCGTGCCGTTCTCTCCGGCACAGCGCCGGCTCGGGAGGTCCTCTGACCCTTCTTCCTCCCTGCCGTATTGTCCGCAGATCCGACCTGCCGCCGCCGACATCCCGGCAACCCTCAGGTATAAGTTCTTCGAAAGCGGCCTTGCTCTACTGCCCCAGCTCCCCACGTATTTGCATGTGCATCTTTTTCTACTCCCATCAACTCTTCCAAAGCCACCTAAATTTTTAGTATTATTAGAGGTAAAGCTACTTCATGCATTCGAATCTAGGGCTTTGTTCAGACAACGAAGAAAGGGGAAAATTGTAGCATGAATCTAGGACTTGATTCAAAGAGGAAATAATATGGTGAAAGTAGTAGAGACCGGATACCCAACCGGTCTCTTGGTTGAAAAGGGAAATAATGGGAAAACGCAGTACAAACTGGATAAGGAACAGATCTATTATTGGTTAAAAAAGGATAGAAAGTGGCGGCTGGTGGACAAGTCAACAGAGTATGTCCAGGATTAGATTTGCTGCCATCACATAGTAAAAGGTCTCCTAGATTAGATTTGCTGCCCTCACATAGTAAAAGGTCTCAGGATTAGATTTGCTACCCTCACATAGTAAAAGGTCTCAGGATTAGATTTGCTGCCCTCACATTGTAAAAGGTCTCTAGGATTAGATTTGCTGCCCTCACATAGTAAAAGGTCTCCAGGATTAGATTTGCTGCCCTCACATAGTAAAAGGTCTCGAGGATTAGATTTGCTGCCCTCACATAGTACAAGGTCTCCAGGATTAGGTTTGCTGCCCTCACATAGCATGAACAAACTCGGCATCACCAGTTTATGCCTCCTTGTAGGTACATTGTGCTGATGCGTCCACTGTCGCATGTCCTTATACCAACCTTTTGTTGTTGTTGTTAATGTAAGGGCGCATGTAAAATGAAGCGATCACACTGTTACCTTAGGGACATGTCTAACCAGTGTTATTGTTAATCTAATGCCTCCAGTGATAAGATGCAATTAAACTGTGTTACAAATGGCACTCCTGTTGTTTTCCCCAGTATGATAAGTAAGTTGCTCCTTTACGCTGCTGAGTGTCCTGGTGTCCCCACGGTCCCATGCCCTTAAACCAACTCTTTAGCTGCTGTTGATTTACTGTGTCTGGTAAACAAGCAATGCCACCATTAAAGTAATCCCATATTTGAGGAATCTCATTGTTGATCGTAATGCTTCTGGTAACATGAAGCATTGCTGACGTTTTAAAATTTCTACTGTCCTAGCGTGATTGCCATGAACATAATTAAGATGCTTCTTTTCATTTTGTATATGTTTCGTATATTCTTATTGACCATTGACCAGCAACTGTTTACTTTCTATCTTTTTGTGCAGATAGGGATATCCGTTTCACCTTGTTGCTATTGTGACCTTTTGGTGAACTTCACAAAACACTTTTTTGGAATGAGTGTCTTGTGCAGTTCAACTAAAATGTTAATGGGCAACATCTCTCAATTTTGGTGGAACTGCAAAAAATGGTGATTGGAGTTTCCAAAATCTCCGTCAAATTCTGCTGGTAATCTCGTGCAACATTTTATTAGCCTTTGCAAGATGAGCCGTAGCTAAATGATGCAATCTTTGCTTCATTTCAGGTGAACTGCAGAAAAAGTGGCATGAATTGAATCATCGAGTGGAGCTGCAGGTTGACTTCCACTAGTGCCAGTATTATAGTAATCATGCTCTTTATTATCTGCGCTGTGCAAACAGGAATACTCAACCACAGATGTTGTGATGGTCAAGAGCATTCGCCAAGTTCTTCGATTGTATGACATGGCTAGCCAAGATGGATTTAATCCCGATATTCACTTTATCAAAAGGCTCTAATGGGTTGGTTCCGAATCTTGCAAGCTGGGAATCAGTGAGATGTGTAGGCATCTTTGTTTTACTTATTATTTGAATCGTATTTGTTGGTTCTGAATCTTGCAAGCTGGGAATCAATGAGATGTGTAGGCATCTTTGTTGTACTTATTATTTGGATCTTATTTGTTGGTTCTGAATCTTGCAAGCTGGGAATCAATGAGATGTGTAGGCATCTTTGTTGTACTTATTATTTGAATCTTATTTGTTGGTTCTGAATCTTGCAAGCTAGGAATCAATGAGATGTGTAGGCATCTTTGTTGTACTTATTATTTGATCTTATTTGTTGGTTCTGAATCTTGCAAGCTGGGAATCAATGAGATGTGTAGGCATCTTTGTTGTACTTATTATTTGAATCTTATTTGTTGGTTCTGAATCTTGCAAGTTGGGAATCAATGAGATGTGTAGGCATCTTTGTTGTACTTATTATTTGGATCTTATTTGTTGGTTCTGAATCTTGCAAGCTGGGAAACACGGCATGATGATGCAGAGGACAACAACCATAACAAACAGTTCAAACTTGGTAGTATTATCTTTGTGAAAGTGCGACAAATGTGCTGATCGTGTGCGTCCTGAGAATAATAATTCTAATTGTTGTGCATGTTGATCCTGTGGCACTGATAGAACGAGCGAATGCATTGCTTGTTTTAAGTATAAATTTCTATTAAAGCTAATTAAATTTAAGTAAAGTGACCACTAATTCCTGTTATTACAGTACCAATACAGACCCGCTCGTGAACCGACGTCTGGCCGAGGGTGCATCTTCTGCCGGGCGTGCAGCGGACGAGGGAGGGGTAGTAACTGTTGTCGCATGTACACACTCAGCTTACTGTTGAATCCAGTTCCCCAAGAGCTCAAAAACGAACTGCCGCCGCCGCCTACACACTCGTTCACTCGAAGAGACTCCAATGGCGATCCGAGGGGTGAGCCCTGCGGGATATGGACTTCAGCAAGGAGTTCCCCTTTGAGTTCGCCGTTCAGTCCTATGGCTGCACCAAGTTGAATGTGATGTACACCAACGATACGGACTCGGTGAAGCTCTGCCTCGCCTCAGTCCTATGGCTGCACCAGGTTCTGGAGCATTCGCCCGTTTCATCGGCAGCGCCGACTGCACCTTCGCTACGGTGGAGAGAAGGAAGAACGCGACGATTCGGCCATCTGGTGCAACAAGCTTGTCGACATCCAGAAGCAATACAAGATCATCAGCAACGAGCAGGAGAAGGACTCCGTGGTTGACCTCGCTGAGACAATCATCGACCCCTGGTATGCCAACATGAAAGAAGACGACCTGAACACGTGGGAGGTACCTCCGATCTAGCCTACATAACCTACGCGGCCAAGGACGCATACGCATGCTACGACATGTACAGGCAGATCTTGGACATGAGGGCGTGTCTGCTTCCCGTAACCGACGAGTACACGGACAGCCGCAGCGTCATGATCAAGCGTGCCAGGAAGGTCTAGATGTTGTACTTTATCTGTTTATAAGCACCTTTATCATCTAATGTTTCATGCATTAGCCTATGTGTCGTAATTATCTGTTTTGTCCGAAATATTTCTTTTAAGAACCCATTAACCTGATTGCTTTTTTTAATGGCTATTTGCTTATGTATGTAAACTAGTTCACTTGTCCGTAAAAAAAACTAGTTCACTCGACTGTCGTGCTTTGAATCTCCTTCCTCCCAACATATTTCCCTCCTCAGGTGGACCCAGCAGGTCTCTGAATTTTCTCCCACTTTCTTTTTCGATGTAAACTGAGTTTTCTCCCAGTACTTTCCCCTAGAACCAACTCAACTGTCCCACGTCTAGCCAAAAAAATAATAATACCCCACGTACTATGAACTCATCAAATTAAAATGATATTTTATTTTGTAAGTTGAAAGTTCTTACAAAATAATAATAATAATTGTTTATATATAACTTGGCAAGTTAACTCCTAGTGATTGCGTACATAAGCTTGCAAAGATTTTAGTGACGTGCAATCATGTGTTTATGTTTTTATAAAATTTATCCGTCTAGCCCAACATGATATTTTCACCCAGCCCAGCAAGTCTGCGGATTTCGAGAAAAATGCAAATGGGATTTAAACGGGCTGCATAGATGCTACATCATTGTTTCACCCAGGCCACCAAATGGACTAAAAAACAAATGGACTGGCTGACATGTGGGCCAGTACGTCGAAGCTAAGAAGGCGATGGATTTACATCCAACGGGCGGCATTCTTCTTCAATCTCTTGTCTTCTTCCCCCAGCGCTGCCGGAACCGCCTGCTCCAGCCTTGGGCGTCCAGCGGCGTTGTTTTGCGCTCCTCAGCGAAACGCTAACCCGCCGACGGCCAGGCCATCCCTCCACTCTGCACCTCCTTTTATTCTCTGCCGAGTGTAGGCCCAAACCGCACCTGAACCAGTCAAGTTTCCCACTCCTCTCCGTCTGCGACTCCACTGCCGTGTCTTCCCCATCTCCGGGTCGTTCCGGTCTGGGGCCTCGCCGTCGTCCACCACCTCGGTGCACTCGGCGCGGCCTGTACGTGGAGAGCCTGACGGCTGGGACCCACGAGGTCCATGGTCGCACGCAAGGAAAGTTCCTCCTTATTACGCACTATACGTGCACTGTACGTGGGAAGGGCTTCTGTATTCCGCAAAAAAAAAGGTTCCCCCCGCTGACAGGTCGGACCCACCAGCTATATCTTCGCACGCAAGGAAGTGCCTCCTTATTACGCACCAAAAAATGAATACCCCCTGCTAGGTGGGACCCACCATAGTGGGTGGCTGACTTGTGGGCCTACTAAGTTGACGAGGACGGAGGGCTTTGTCAACTTAGTCAATATGAACGATTCTAGCTCCAGTTACCGTACGATGTCCATCCAACGGCCATAGTGCTTCTTCAACCTCTGGTCTTCTTGCTCTAGCCGCCCAAAGCAGCGCCGGTCGTGCCGCGTTCTCCTGCCTCTCGTGGCCGGCTATGATGCCGCGGAGGCCTCACCACCCCCTACTACTCCCACCGCTGGTCCAGGGTATCCCTCTACTCACCCACACCCCCTGTTATTCTGCGATGACGGCAGCCTCACGCCGCAGCCGAACCAGTGAACCCTCGTACTCCTCTCCGCGTGGGCATCCACTGCCGCGTCTTCCCTGGCTCCGTTTCGTCCCCTTCCTAGGCCTCGCCGTCGTCCACCGCCTTGGTGCTCTCGGCGCGGCGTGGTCAATGTGGTCAACGACCGACTTCCATCGGAAGAGTACTGTACGTGGAGAGGCTGACAGCTGGGTCCACGGCCACAGCCCAATTTTTTTGTGATTTGCCAAGTAAGTCGCTTTGTCAGGCCTGTTGGGCTGCAAATCTTTCAAGACGAGGAGAGCTTCATTTGGCTGGCCGAGAAAATGGCCTATCAGTAATGAGAAATGGGCTGTACATTTTTAAAACACATCAAACCGGCAATTGGTTTCAAATATCTTTTTTTCATTTCGAGATTTTAAATTACATTAATTTTTATGCATGGAGAATTTGTTGGATTTTATATTGATCTACATTTATTTTTAAAATCAGTTTGAATGTGAGTCGAAATTTCGGGATTAAAAACAGTTCGGACCGCACTGAAATATGCAAAATTTCGTATAATTTTTTAACCGTGGCCACAATATGGGCTGTAATGCTAACAAAAAGAATATGGGCTCCAAAAAAACCTTAAGAATTAGCAAATGGGCTGTAAATTATTAGAAATAATAGCAGATGGGTTGTATGCTGTTTTCCACAGATTTGAGGCTTTCCTAAAAAAAGGTTGACGCACAAGAAGTGACTGTTGGATGTCCATCGAATGGCCGTCGTGCTTCTTCAATCTCTGCTCTTCCTGATCCAGCCGCTCAAACAAGCGCCGGCGGGACTGCCTGCTCCCTCCTCCCCGCGGCCGGCTGTGCTGCCGCGCAGGCCTCACCGCCCCACCGTACTCCCATCGCTGGCCTAGCCATCCCTCTACTCACCCACACCTGCTGTTATTCTCCGGCGATGGCAGACGAACCAGTAAACCCTCGTACAGTCGTACTCCCCTCCACGTGGGAAACAACTGCCGAGTCTTCCCTGCCTCCGTGTCGTTCCCTTCCTAGGCCTCGCCGTCGTCCACCGCCCTGGTGCTCTCGGCGCGGCCTAGTCAACGTGGTCAACGACCGACATGCATCTAAAGTGGACTGTACGTGGAGAGGCCGATAGCTGGGTCCAGGGCCGCACGCAAGGAAATGCCTCCTTGTTACGCGCAAAATAATGATTCCTCCACCTGACATCATGGACCCACCGAAAGGGCCTCTGTATTCGCGAAAAAAACGTTACCGCCGCTGACAGCTCAGACCCACCAGCTATATCTTCGCACGCAAGGAAGTGCCTCCTTATTACGCACAAAAAAAATGAATACTCCCCCTGTTAGCAGGGACCCAGTATAGTGGCAGGCTGACTTGTGGGCCTACTAAGTTGACGGGGACGGAGGGCTTTGTCAACTTAGTCAATATGCACGATTCTAGCTCCAGTGACCGTACGATGTCCATCCAACGGCCGTAGTGCTTCTTCAACCTCTGGTCTTCTTGCTCTAGCCGCCCAAACCAGCGCTGGTCGTGCCTCGTGAACCTGCCTCCCGTGGCCGGCTGTGATGCGGCGGAGGCCTCACCGCCCCCTACTACTCCCACCGCTGGCCAGGCCATCCCTCTACTCACCCACACCCCCTGTTATTCTGGAGTGACAGCAGCCTCACAGCGCAGCGAACCAGTGAACCCTCATACTCCTCTATGCGTGGGCATCCACTGCCGCGTCTTCCCCGGCTCCGCGTCGTCCCCTTCCTAGGCCTCGCCGTCGTCCACCGCCCTGGTGCTCTCGGCGCGGCGTGGTCAACGTGGTCAAGGAACGGCTTCCATCGGACGTGGACTGTACGTGGAGAGGCTGACAGCTGGGTCCACGGCCGCAGCAAGGAAGTGCCTCCTTATTACGTGCAAAATAATTATTCCTCCACCTGACAGCGGGGACCCACCGGACGGGCCACCGTATTTCGCGAAAAAAACGTTTGCCCCTGACTGCTGGGACCCACCAGCTACATCTTCGCACGCAAGCAAGTGCGTCCGGGCAAAAAAAAACGATTCGCCCCGCTGACTGCTGGGACCCACCAGCTACATCTTCGCAGGCAAGGAAGTGCCTGACAGTCGGGACCCACCTGGTCGAAGCGTACCTAGCGTTGTCATTCTGGTTGCGAACGTGTACGTACATACTGGTCGATGTAGAGGCGCGCACGTGTCGTAGTAGAGGCGCGCACGTGTCGTAGTAGAGGCGCGCACGTAGCATGTACACGTACGTACAGCGGCCAGGGTGCAAGAAAGAAAATACGGCCACGTATGTGTACATACGGGCGGGGTCTCGAACGCCTACTCGCGCATACGTACGGCCAGGGCTCGTGTACATGGCTGGGTCGGAACGGAGAAACAGCGTCGTCGTCGTGTTCATGGGGAGGCAACGGAATGCATCGTGTTCATCGGGAGGCAACGGAACGCGTGGGAGCCAACCGGCTGGGTCGGAACGGAATGCGGGGTCGTGTTCATCAGGAGGGCTTGGACGGAACAGGTGATGGAAACGAGGCCTGGCGTACCGCAAAACAGAGGAAACGGACCTCCTACGTTTGGAACGGGGTCCTGTTGATCGGGAGGGGTGTGGCGTACCGCAAAACGGAGGAAACGGACCTCCTACGGTCGAAACGGGGGTCCTGTTGATCGGGAGGGGTGTAGCGTACCACAAAACGGACGAAACGGACCTCCTACGGTCGAAACGGGGGTCCTGTTGATCAGGAGGGGTGTGGCGTACCGCAAAACGGACGAAACGGACCTCCTACGGTCGAAACGGGGGTCCTGTTCATCGGGAGGGGTGTGGCGTACCGCAAAACGGGACTCCACGGGATACTGTTCATCTCCACCGTCGACCTCCTCCAGCCTCCACGGGCTCCTGTTCATCCAGCCTCCACCGCGCGCTACTCCACCGGCTACTGTTCAACCACCCCTCCACGGGCACCCCTCCACCGTCTACTGTTCATCCAGCCCTCCTGTTCAACCACCCCTCCATCGGGTTCAGTTAACATCCATCGATCGATCGCTCGGGTTCAGTAACGCGTAGCCTGCATTGCAATCGCTCGGGTTCAGTTGAGCCCAACGCCTCGCACACACACGCGTACGTGTATGAGAGAAACGCGCATCGCTCGGCCCCCGACCTCCCACCGTAACCGGGAAGTCCCCGAAATTTTCCTCCCCCTCGCTTCTACCACGGTTTTTTCCGTCATGGATGGCCCAAAGAATGTCATGCAGCTGCGTCTCCAGCCCGCCTAGGACGAAAAGCCCATTTTCTGTCATGATTTTTTGTCATAGAAGTAGGAGCCCACCACATCTATGATGATACCGGGTTTTGTCACAATTATCGTCATATAAGTGTCATATGTATGACAGAAAAAAATTCGTTCGGCCCAAAATGTCATGGATGTGTCTTTTTTTATAGTGATCAGTGTGAATAGTTACTTTAGAATCAACAATATAAGGTCTGAACTTATCACATGCAAATACAACTGCTAAGAATTCTTTTTCAGTAGTAGCATAATTTCTCTGGGCACTATCTAGAGTTTTACTAGCATATTGGATAACATTTAATTTCTTATCAACTCTTTGCCCTAATACAGCACCTACAGCATAATCACTAGCATCACACATAATTTCAAAAGGTAAATTCCAATCAGGTGGCTGAACGATAGGTGCAGAAATCAATGCTTTCTTAAGTATTTCAAATGCTTCTACAATATCATCAACAAAGACAAAAGGTATATCTTTTTGTAATAGATTAGTCAGAGGCCGAGAAATTTTTGAGAAGTCCTTAATGAACCTCCTATAAAAACCGGCATGACCAAGGAAACTTCTTATACCTTTGATGTCCTTGGGACACGGCATCTTCTCAATAGCATCAACCTTAGCTTTATCAACTTCAATACCTCTTTCGGAAATTTTATGCCCCAAGACAATACCTTCATTAACCATAAAGTGACACTTTTCCCAATTCAAGACAAGATTAGTTTCTTCACATCTCTGCAAAACTCGATCAAGGTTGCTCAAGCAATCATCAAAAGAGGATCCATAAACGGAGAAATCATCCATGAAAACCTCACAAATCTTTTCACAAAAGTCAGAGAATATAACCATCATGCATCTTTGAAAGGTAGCAGGTGCATTACATAAACCAAAAGGCATACGTCTATAAGCAAAAGTAACGAAAGGGCAAGAAAAAGTGGTCTTTGCTTGATCATCAGCTGACACAGGTATTTGAGAGAAACCAGAGTAACCATCTAGGAAGCAAAAATGTGTATGTTTGGATAATATTTCTAGCATTTGATCAATAAAAGGTAAGGGGTAATGATCTTTTTTAGTAGCCTTATTTAATTTGCGGAAATCAATTACCATCCTATAACCTGTAATAATTCTTTGCGGGATCAATTCATCTTTATCATTAGGAACGACAGTAATACCTCCCTTCTTAGGGACACAATGGACAGGACCTACCCACTGACTATCAGCAACGGGATAAATTATACCTGCCTCGAGGAGCTTTAGTATTTCCTTTCTTACCACTTCTTTCATCTTAGGATTTAGCCGTCATTGGTGATCAATAACTGGTTTGGCGTCTTTCTCCAAATTTATTTTGTGTTGACATAGAGTGGGACTAATGCCCTTAAGATCATCAAGAGTATATCCAATAGCAACGCGATGCTTCTTCAGAGTTTTCAATAATCTCTCTTCTTCATGCTCTGAAAGGTTAGCACTAATAATAACAGGACATATCTTCTTTTCATCAAGATAAGCATATTTATGAGTATCAGGTAATGGTTTAAGCTCAAACACGGGATCACCCTTGGGTGGAGGGGGATCCCCTAGGATTCCGATAGGTAAGTTATGTTTCAGAGTAGGTCCCTGTTTAAAGAATACTTCATCTATTTCACTTCTTTCATTCATAAACATATCATTTTCGTGGTCAAGCAAATATTGTTCTAAAGGATCATTAGGAGGCACGACAATAGAAGCAAGACCAATAATTTCATCTTTAGTAGGCAATTCCTCATCACGGTGTTGTCTACGAAATTTAGAGAAAGTAAACTCATGAGACATATCATCCAAACCAATAGTAACAATATCCTTTTCGCAGTCTATCCTAGCATTAACAGTATTCAAGAAGGGTCTATCGAATATAATGGGACAAAAGCTATCTTGAGGGGAACCAAGAACAAGAAAATCAGCAGCATATTTAGATTTCCCACACAAGACCTCAACATCTCTAACAATCCCAATCGGTGAAATAGTATCTCTATTGGCAAGCTTAATTGTAACATCAATTTCTTCTATCTCAGCAGGTGCAATATCATGCATAATTTCTTGATATAAAGAAATAGGTATTGCACTAGCACTAGCACCCATATCACATAAGCCATGATAACAATGATCTCCTATTTTAACAGAAATAACAGGCATGCCTACAACAGGTTTATGTTTATCTTTAGTACCAGGCTTAGCAATTCTAGCAATCTCATCGCAGAAGTAAATAACATGCCCATCAATATTATCAGCCAAGAGATCTTTAACCATAGAAATATTAGGTTCAACTTTAATTTTCTCAAGAGGTGTATAAGTTCTAGTATTACTCTTACGGACCACGGTTGAAGCTTTAGCATGATCCTTTATTCTAACAGGGAAAGGTGGTTTCTCAACATTAGTTGGAACAATAGGATCATTGTAAGTGATAGTTTTTTCTTCAACTTTAATAGGTTCAACTACTTTTACTTCTATGGGAGGATGATATTTAAACCACTTCTCCTTAGGGAGATCAACATGAGTAGCAAATGATTCACAGAAGGAAGCTACTATCTAAGAGTCAAGTCCATATTTAGTGCTAAACTTACGAAAAACATCGGTATCCATAAAAGATTTAACACAATCAAATTTAGGTGTTATACCTGAATCCTTACCTTCGTCGAGATCCCTATCTTCAGAGTTGCATTTAATTCTTTCCAATAAATCCCATTCGAATTCAATAGTCTTCATCATAAAAGAGCCAGAACAAGAAGTATCGAGCATGGTGCGATTGTTGTCAGAAAGCCGAGCATAAATTTTTTGAATAATCAATTCTCTTGAGAGCTCATGATTGGGGCATGAATATAACATTGACTTAAGCCTCCCCCAAGCTTGAGCGATGCTTTCTCCTTCGCGAGGCCAAAAATTATATATATATATATAATTACGATCACTATGAACAAGATGCATAGGATAAAACTTTTGATGAAATTCCAATTGCAATCGCTTGTAGTCCCATGATCCCATATCATCACATAGCCTATACCATGTCAATGCATCTCCCTTCAAAGATAAAGGGAAGACCTTCTTCTTGATAACATCATCGGGCATACCTGCAAGCTTAAATAATCCACAAACTTCATCCACATAGATTAGGTGTAAATCGGGATGCAATGTTCCATCTCCTGCAAAAGGATTAGCTAGCAGTTTCTCTACCATACCCGAAGGAATTTTAAAGTAAACATTTTCAGTAGGTTCAGTATGTTGAGGAGCAACTCTTTGCTCTACTGGACGGGGTGAAGATACCCCGAACAAGCCCCTCAAAGGATTACTTTCCATAGTAACAAGTGATAGTAAATTTCAGCACACTATATAAATTTTTCCTTACCAAAGGCGCTTCACTCCCCGGCAACGGCGCCAGAAAAGAGTCTTGATGACCCACAAGTGTAGGGGATCTATCATAGTCCTTTCGATAAGTAAGAGTGTCAAACCAAACGAGGAGCAGAAGGAAATGACAAGCGGTTTTCAGTAAGGTTTTCTCCGCAAGCACTGAAATTATCGGTAACAGATAGTTTTGTGACAAGGTAATTGGTAACGAGCAACAAGTAATAAAAGTAAATAAGGTGCAGCAAGGTGGCCCAATCCTTTTTGTAGCAAAGGACAAGCCTGGACAATTTCTTATATGAAGGAAAACGCTCCCGAGGACACATGGGAATTATCGTCAAGCTAGTTTTCATCACGCTCATATGATTCGCGTTCGGTACTTTGATAATTTGATATGTGGGTGGACCGGAGCTTGGGTGCTGCCCTTACTTGGACAATCATCCCACTTATGATTAACTCCTAATGCAAGCATCCGCAACTACAAAAGAAGTATAGAAGGTAAACCTAACCATAGCATGAAACATATGGATCCAAATCAGCCCCTTATGAAGCAACGCATAAACTAGGGTTTAAGCTTCTGTCACTCTAGCAACCCATGATCTACTTATTACTTCCCAATGCCTTCCCCTAGGCCCAAACAATGGTGAAGAGTCATGTAGTCGACGTTCACATGACACCACTAGAGGAGAGACAACACACATCTCATCAAAATATCGAACGAATACCAAATTCACATGACTACTAATAGCAAGACTTCTACCATGTCCTCGGGAACAAACGTAACTACTCACAAATCATATTCATGTTCATAATCAGAGGGGTATTAATATGCATTAAGGATCTGAACATATAATCTTCCACCAAATAAACCAACTAGCATCAACTACAAAGAGTAATCAACACTACTAGCAACTCACAGGTACCAATCTGAGGTTTGGATACAAAGATTGGATACAAGAGATGAACTAGGGTTTCAGAGGAGATGGTGTTGGTGAAGATGTTGATGGAGATTGACCCCCTCCCGACGTGAGGATCGTTGGTGATGACGATGGCGGTGATTTCCCCCTCCCGGAGGGAAGTTTCCCCGGCAGAATAGCTCCGCCAGAGCCCTAGATTGGTTCCGCCAAGGTTCCGCCTCATGGCGGCGGAGTCTCATCCCGTAAGCTTGCTTCCGATTTTTTTTCCAGGGTAAAAGACTTCATATATCAGAAGATGGACACCGGAGGCCTGCCAGGGGGCCCATGAGGCAGGGGCGCGCCCAGGGGGGTAGGGCGCGCCCCCCACCCTCGTGGCCAGGGTGTGGGCCCCCTCTGGTATTTTCTTCGCTCAGTATTTTTTATTTTTCCCAAAAATAACTTCTGTGGAGTTTCAGGACTTTTGGATATGCGCGGAATAGGTCTCTAATATTTGCTCCTTTTCCAGCCCAGAATTCCAGCTGCCGGCATTCTCCCTCTTCATGTAAACCTTGTAAAATAAGAGAGAAAAGGCATAAGTATTGTGACATAATGTGTAATAACAACCCATAATGCAATAAATATCAATATCAAAGCACGATGCAAAATGGACGTATCACCTACCAGAGAACTCTATTGGTAGCTGGGAAGACTTGGAGGATGCCTTTAGAGACAACTTCCAAGGTACCTATGTCCGGCCTCCGGATGCCGATGACCTTAGTCATATAGTCCAGCAACCCGGTGAGTCAGCCCGCAAACTCTGGACTAGGTTCTTAATTAAAAAGAACCAAATCTTCGACTGTCCAAACGCCAAAGCCCTCGCGGCCTTTAAACATAGCGTCTGCGACGAATGGCTCGCCCGACACCTCCGTCGGGAAAAGCCGAAGTCTATGGCAGCTCTTACCGCACTCATGACCCGCTTCTGCGTGGGAGAGGACAGCTGGTTGGCTCGTAGAAGCAATAGTACCAGTGACCCTGGCACCTCCAAAGTTAGGGACGGCAATGGCAGGCCACGACGCAACAAACACAAGCGTCGAAACAACAACGAAGAAACTGATGACACAGCGGGCAACGCAGGATTCAGCGGCTCTAAATCCGGTCACCGGAAGAAGCCATTCAAGGGAAATAAAGATGGTACATCTAATTTGGACAAAATACTAGATCGGCCTTGCCAGATTCATGGCACCCCTGACAAGCCTGCCAACCATTCCAACAGAAACTGTTGGGTCTTCAAACAGGCCGGTAAGTTAAATACCAAACATAAGGGAAAAGGGCCGCCAAGCGAGGACGAAGATGAGCCCCGCCCGTCGAACACAGGGGGACAAAAGAAATTTCCCCCTGAGGTAAAAATAGTGAACATGATATATGTCACGCATATCCCGAAAAGGAAGCGCAAGCGCGCACTAAGGGATGTCTATGCCGTGGAGCCTGTCGCCCCTAAATTCAACCCGTGGTCAGCTTATCCGATCACCTTCGATCGGAGGGATCACCCAACTAGTATCCGTCACGGAGGTTCGGCAGCCCTGGTCCTCGATCCAATCATCGACGGATACCATCTCACTCGAGTCCTTATGGACGGCGGCAGCAGTCTTAACCTGATCTACCAAGACACTGTCCGTAAAATGGGTATTGACCCGTGAAGAATCAAGCCTAGTAACACTACCTTTAAAGGAGTGATACCCAGCGTCGAGGCCCGCTGCACGGGCTCATTAACATTGGAAGTAGTCTTCGGTTCACCGCACAAACTTCCGAAGCGAGGACTTGATCTTTGATATCGTCCCTTTCCGCAGTGGTTATCACGCACTGCTCGGACACACCGCCTTCGCCCGCTTCAATGCAATCCCGCATTAGGCTTACTTAAAGCTCAAAATGACTGGACCCCGCGATGTTATCACGGTCAATTGAAACATGGAGCGCTCCCGCCGTACTGAGGAGCACACTGCGGCCCTTGCAGCCGAAATACAGAGCGGCCTCATCAAGCCGAATAACTTATCGGCCATCAAGCCTCCGGACACTATTAAACGATTCCATCCTACTCTGCAGAATGACAGCCCGGTTAATCCGGAGTTGGACTAGCACTTTTGCCTCCGTCCACCGCCCCATCTAATCACGGCATATGTACCACGTGTGCATAACTACGCACTCAAAATACCTTGGGCGACGACGGAGGCACTCTGCGGACGAGGTTCATAATACGGCTCGACCCTATTCGGACCTTAACCCCCTTCTTCTTTTTTCTCTCATATACAGGTTCTTTAAAACCTAAATCACTTTACGGTGGTACAAGGGCCCTTTCCCAGGCCCCTTCTGTATACACGAAAGTCGATCCTTTCAAAGGATCCTCCACCAAGGCGAAAAGCGGCACTGACATGCGGCAGGATGTCCAATGGATGTTCACGACTACCTTTTGTTTTTTGGGACATGTATACAACTTTCCCTTGTTCTCAAATTCTCGGCATGTAAAATAGCCCTCAGCCTTATAGCATTATCTATAAGAGCACATTTTGACGTATCAATTAGAATATAATGGAAACAGTTTTTACCAACCCCATTTGGTATTGGTCTATTTCATAATCTGCATTCCCTCTTCATGTCAGATTGGCATATACACTTCTGCATAGCTTAAAATGCCAGGGGCTGTATTCGGCCACATATATTTCCAAAAAAAAGTCCGAACACTTTTAGAGTATAATTCGGCGTCCCGAATATTGCATTATATGCATCAGCTCCGAATCATGTCTTTGGTCAATAGTTGGGTTGCCCGGCTCCTGTGGTTACTACCTTACGTTCCGCTTGTTCGGCTAGGGTAGTAAAGGGAGAACTACTGTGATTGTGTTTCTGGTTCGTCCGGTCAAACACCTCAGTAGAGAAAGCCGAAAACTGACTGTCATGATGCGGCGAGAGCTGGTCAGTGATTCGGCGACTTACTATAAATCTCTTGCAATTTATTTCGTATTACACGAAGGTCTGGCTTCTGCTCAGTCACGCGCCTAAGGCATCCCAGTTCAGATTGCCGCATACGCACCAGGGGCTAGTACTTAGTCCCACCGTCAAAATCCTATGGCTAAGTGAAAGTACTAAAGCCGCATAGTCTGATTGCCTGGTTCGCTACGCAGACACCTCCTTTACGGACCAAGACGTTGGGTCAAGAGTGATCATGCGTTATTCCGAACAGCCCCGTAATACCCACGTGGGGGCTGAAGCCGACGACTGGCAAACTTTCAGAATAACAAAAATACGGCCGCACAGGAGGCAAGTAATTCCGGATAAAGGCATAAACATATTACAAAGCCTTCGCCTATAAAACAACGTCCGGACAGCTCAGATACATTCACTCAAATATGATATCCTTCGAGCATTGGCCCTCTATTAATTGGGCACCCTCTAGGGCATCTTCAAAATACCGTTCCGGCTTGCGGTGGTCCTTGCCTTCGGGTGGGCCCTCGACTGCCACGACGGCGGCCTTCATCTTCGCCCAATGCATCTTGACACGGGCAAAGGCCATCCGCGCACCTTCTATGCACGCCGAGCGCTTGACAGCTTCAATCCGGGGCAGCGCGTCGGCAAGCCGTTGCAACAGGCCAAAGTAGCTGCTAGGAATGGGTTCGGTTGGCCACAGCCGGACTATGACGTCCTTCATGGCCAATCTGGACATCCTGTGCAGCTTTGCCAGTTGCATCATCTGGTTGTTCAACAGCGCCAAACGCTCCTGCACCGCGAACTGTGACCAGAAGAGCTTCTCCGTCGTGTGCCCCTCATGGGCCCAGAAATACTATGCGGCGTCGGCAGCGCTCTTCGGGAGATCCGCAAAGGCGTCTGGAGAACTCCATAGTCGAGTGAGCAAGGCATATTTTTGATTGTCGAATTTACTCTGCAAAAGAAAGGGCTTACCAGCCGCTATCTGTTCGGCCTGCTTGATCTCCTCGCGAGCCGCCCGGGACTCGCTCCGCGCCTCCTTGGCCTCATGGAGAGCCTTGGCGAGATCGACTGCTTGGGCCTTATTCTTCTCCTCCAAGGCCTCGCACTTGCCAGCGGCATCCTTGAGCTCTTGCTCCACTTCGGTCACCCGCTCCTCATACTGGCGGCGGGCGACCTGCTCGGCCTTTAAATCTGCAGCTGCTTTATCAGCGGCCACTTTGCTCACCCGTGCCTGCTCCTTGGCTTGGGCAAGGGCGCTCTTCAGGGTCTCGACCTCGGCCGCACTACCTGCAATAATGATTAGGGCAACGCACGAGCTTAAACTCCGCATTGGCATAGCACTTCAGGTGTATAAATAATTTTTCAAACATACCTTGCGCCTCATCGAACCGCTTGTTAATGCGGACGATATCATCATCGTCCAGCTTCAGCTTTCGCTGGAGTTCGGACACTTCAGCGGCATGGGCGGTCGCCGCTACCAGGGAGGCCTATTTACCAATAGACCAGTATGTTACCTCCTGCCATTATTATTCAATCCTCTGTTCGGCCGTTTGAATTCTGAATAGAAATATTAAGAAGAAAAAAAGATTCAAAATAAAGACAGAAACCAAACAGAGTCTCAGAGGCTACTATCTATACACAGGCATATTTTTCATGGAAAGCGGCTAAGAATATTACATCACATACCTCGAAGCCTGTTAGCAGGCTGGTGAAGGCTTCGTTCAGCCCACTCTTGGCGGGCTGAACCTTCTCAACCACCGCACCCATCAGGGTATGGTGCTCCTCCACGATGGAAGCACGTCGCAGTGCTTCCATCAGAGTGTTCGGCGCCTCCGGATTAGTGGAGGTCGCCGCCGGAGTTGGCGCTCCCCCTCCTTTGAGGGGGGTTGCTCACCCGATTTCGGAGCCACATGGGTCTCCGGAATGGTGTTCGGCTAGGGGCCAGACTGGTCAGGGCCCCCGTCGTCAGTGTCCATGGGGGTTGCACCTCCCATGTTCTCAGCAGCCGAGGCATTACCCCTCTGGCGCCGTCTTGGCAGCCTCCCGCACCTCTCCGTGGCCCGGAGAGGACCTTTGGAATAACACTTCGGTGTCATCCGCGGCGGTTGGCGGAGAAACTTGCGGAGGCGTCTCGCTCTCCACCATCTCCTGTGCCAGAGAGTTCCCCTCAGATGATGATAGTTGGGGGTGGTCACGGGCCGGACTGAAACACATAATATAATATGTTATCCTACAATCAAAAAAGACCGAATTTATGTAAAGCATCCTTGGATACTTACAATGCGGTCTGGGGCTTCGCCCTGGGGCGCCGCTCGGGGATGGCTTCGGCATCCGAATCCGAGCCGTCCGAGAGGGATATCTTCCCTCTCTTAGACGCCTCCGCCTCCGGGTCTACGGAGGCCGCCCTTTTCTTCTTCCTCCCCTTAAGGGGAGAATCGCTTTCTGCCTCCTCCTCCTCTTAATCTTCATCTCCCTTGTGGGAGGAGGGAGATTCGGTCTCTCCGGACACTGCGTCTGAAGTGCCTTTATGGCGGAGGCCACCCTTGGCCTCCTTACTCTTCTTCTTGGCCTTCTTCTCCGGCGCCTGATAGGGCGCCGGGACCAGCATCCTCATTAACAGAGGAGTGGCTGGGTTTTCGGGTAGCGGCACCGGACACCTGATCCGCTCCGCCATCGCTGTCCAGCCCTGAATGAGGAATGGAAATCTCAGTACAACCTTTGACTTATGGACCAAAATTGTGTTCGGAAGTAAAATACTTACCGTAGGGGCTGGATTCGTGCTGTCGAGACCAATGTCTTCGGTCTTCTCCGGCCACGTCTTCTGGGCCTTGAAGAGCAGCTTCCAGATCTCTTCGTGCATTGTGCCGAAGAAGCGCTCTAGGATCCGAGGACCCTCCGGATTAAACTCCCACATACGGAGAGGCCGGCGTTGGCATGGGAGGATCCGGTGGAAGAGCATCACCTGAATCACATCAGTGAGACTGGTGTTCTTGTTTATCATATTCTTGATGTGATTTTGCAGCATCATCACCTCGTCGGTCGATCCCCAGTCCAGACCCTTGTTGGTCCACGACGCGAGCCGCACAGGGGGCCCGGATCTGAACTCAGGAGCGGCCGCCCATTTGGTGTCGTGGGGTTCGGTGATGTAGAACCACTCCTGCTGCCACACCTTTACGGTCTCCACAAAGGCCCCTTTGGGCCAAGTGGTGTTGGGGAGCTTGCTCACCATGGCGCTGCTGCAGTCTGCATGCTGCCCATCGACCACCTTCGGCTTCACATTGAAGACTTTGAGCCAGAGGCCGAAGTGTGGGGGGATGCGGAGTAGCGCCTCGCACACGACGATAAACGCCGAGATGTGGAGGGAAGATTTCGGGGCTAGATCGTGGAAATCTAGCCCGTAGTAAAACATCAGGCCGCGGACGAAGGGGTGGAGGGGAAACCCTAACCCGCGGAGGAAGTGAGGGATGAACACAACCCTCTCGTCGGGCTCCGGAGTGGGGATGACTTGCTTTTGGCAGAAAGCCTGTGCGCAACTTCCGCAGTCAGGTACCCTGCCTCCCGGAGCTCCTTGACGTCCTTCTCCATGACAGAGGAGGCCACCCACTTGCCCCGTGAGCCGGATCAGGACATGGCTGGAGAGGTTGGTGGCGGTGGGAAAGATCGAAGCTTGGGCGCTGGAGCTCAAAGGATGGGAAGGCAGAGGAAGGAAGAAGGCATGGGGTAAAAAGATGGATCTTTATCCGCTTATATAGGTAGTGAATATCAAGCCCCCCCCCCCACAAGCCTTAAAACTCGGATGTTCCCAGGGGACGTGCGAACGACACGGTTGGATTACCCAAATTCGTATTGATGAGGATCCCGCAATAAGCGGACATGATATCTGTTTTGACAAGATGTATCAATAGAGGCCGCGCCTCGAAACGAGAAGCGGGAGGCCAAAAACGGTTCGAAATGATAAAGAGGCTAGATGTAACCTTTCGCCAGAAAATTATCAGTAGACAGAACTTATTTTGATTAAGTATTATGCCTTGTGGTTGAGGGTTGTGACTATTATACAGAGCCGGATACAGTTCTCTTATTCAGAAGACTGCTTTAAAGTATTCGGAGGAGTAGGAACCCGCCTTGCAATGCCAAAGACAATATGCGTGCCGAATACATCACCATTGAAGACTGGTTCAGGGGCTACTGAGGGAGTCCTGGATTAAGGGGTCCTCGGGCGTCCGGGCTATGTGACATGGGTCGGACTAATGGGCCGTGAAGATACAAGGTAGAAGACCTTTCCCCGTGTCCGGATGGGACTCCCCTTTGCGTGGATGGAAAGATTGGCGTCCGGATGTGTAGTTTCCTTCCTATGTAAACCGACTCTGTACAACCCTAGCCCCCTCCCGTGTCTATATAAACCGGAGGGTTTACTCCATAGAGGCTATCAGAATTCATACAGGCTAGACATCTAGGGTTTAGCCATTACGATCTCGAGGTAGATCAACTCTTGTAACCCCTATACTCATCAAAGTCAATCAAGCAGGAAGTAGGGTATTACCTCCATCAAGAGGGCCCGAACCTGGGTAAACATCGTGTCCCCTGTCTCCTGTTACCTTTGATCCTCAGACGTACAGTTCGGGGCCCCCTACCCGAGATCGGCCGATTTTGACACCGACACTCCTTCGAGTCCGGCCGCACTTTGGTTTATGGCTGAAGGTGTTCAATGTCAAGCCCAAAGTGGTTGGCGGCGAGCATGCGGACTGCGGCGGGGCCATGACTAGTAAACTGACGAGGGTCCAGTGGCCGGACGATCACTTCGTCGACACCGTCAGGATGTGGCAGAAGGAGTGGTTTTATATCACCGAGCCGAGGGTTGCTGCCTGGGGAGCGGCTCCTGCATTTAGGTCCGGACCCCCTACCAGACGGGCCTCATGACCACAAAGATCCCAGACTAGGGGTATGCTGCCCACACGAAGGCATTGCAAAAGCGTGTCGACAGCATAATAGAGACCGGCACAAAGCTGGTCGATGTGGTCTAGATCATGCTCCACCACCAGCTCCTCCCTTGCCATGAGAGGGCCAAGCCTATGTGGGAGCACCAGCCCGAGGATCCGGCCACCGTGCAACACCTCTACAGCATGACTCATGACAAAATATGGGGCTAGCTATTCAGACCCCAGAGGGAGTGGCCGGTCGAGGGGAAGGACATTGGCCTCGATGCCGCGAACCCCCCAAAGGAGGTGAGTGGCATTCTTCTTTGAGGTGTGTTTGGATACTCACACCGCGTATGATTCAGCCTGCTTGCCAAGGCCGAGAAGATCAGCGGCCCGGCGCCGCTGCTAGAAGAGCCCCGATCAAAGCAACTGGACTAGCTGTTGGTCGTAGTGCCTTATAAGGCGCCCGTCAAGAAGGGTAAGAAGAAAGAAGTACCAGAGGCCAGGTGATGTCTGCTAGAACTACGACGATGTTTCCCCAAAGAGGAAGGGATGATGCAGCACAACAACGGTAGGTATTTCCCTCAGTGATGAGACCAAGGTTATCGAACCAGTAGGAGAACCACGCAACACTACGTGAATGGCACCTGCACACAAATAAAAAATACTCGCAACCCGACGTATTAAAGGGGTTGTCAATCCCTTTCGGCCAACGGTGCCAGAAATTGGCAAATGGACGTGAGAAAGTTGTAATAAATTGATAGATGGATCGCCAAATAAAATAAAGTGCAGCAAGGTATTTTTGTATTTTTGGTTTAATAGATATGAAAATAAAAGCAAATAAAAATAGATCGCAAAGGCAAATATAATAAAGAAGAGACCCGGGGGCCGTAGATTTCACTAGCGGCTTCTCTCGAGAAAAATAGCAAACGGTGGGTAAACAAATTACTGTTGGGCAATTGATAGAGCTTCAAATAATCATGACGATATCCAGGCAATAATCATTATATAGGCATCACGTCCAAGATTAGTAGACCGAGTCCTGCCTGCATCTACTACTATTACTCCACACATCGACCGCTATCCAGCATGCATCTAGTGTATTAAGTTCATGGAAAAATGGAGTAATGCAATAAGAACGATGACATGATGTAGACAAGATCTATTTATGTAGAAATAGACCCCATCTTGTTATCCTTAATGGCAACGATACATACGTGTCGGTTCCCCTTCTGTCACTGGGATCAAGCACCGTAAGATCGAACCCATCACAAATCACCTCTTCCCATTGCAATATAAATAGATCAAGTTGGCCAAACAAAACCCAAATATCGGAGAAGAAATACGAGGCTATAAGCAATCATGCATATAAGAGATCAAAGAAGACTCAAATAACTTTCATGGATAAAAAGATATATCTGATTATAAACTCAACGTTCATCGGATCCCAACAAACACACCGCAAAAAAGAGTTACATCATATGGATCTCCAAGAGACCATTGTATTGAGAATCAAAGAGAGAGAGAGGAAGCCATCTAGCTACTAACTACGGACCCGTAGGTCTACAAAGAACTACTCACGCATCATCGGCGAGGCACCAATGGGCATGATGAACCCCTCCGTGATGGTGTCTAGATTGGATCTGGTGTTTTTGGAACTTGCGGCGGCTGGAATTGATTTTCGTCGACTCCCCTAGGGTTTCTAGAATACTGGGGTATTTATAGAGCAAAGAGGCGGTGCAGGAGGCCAACGAGGTGGCACAACCCACCAGGGCGCGCTTGGGCCTCCAGGCGCGCCCTGGTGTCTTGTGCTCACCTCGGGCTCCCTCTTTGGTACTTCTTTGGCCCACTGGATGTCTTCTGGTCCAAATAAATCCACAAAAAGTTTTGCTGCGTTTGGACTCTGTTTGATATTGATTTCCTGTGATGTAAAAAACCTACAGAAAACAGCAACTGGCACTGGGCACTATGTCAATAGGTTAGTACCAAAAAATGATATAAAATGACTATAAAATGATTGTAAAACATCCAAGAATGATAATATAACAACATGGAACAAACAAAAATTATAGATAGGTTGAAGACGTATCAGCATCCCCAAGCTTAATTCTTGCTCGTCCTTGAGTAGGTAAATGATAAAAACAGAATTTTTGATGTGGAATGTTGCCTAACATGTTTATCACATATTCTTTTCTTTGTAGCATGGCCATTTGGACTTCTATATGGTTCAAAGCAATAGTCTAGTTTTGACACGAGGACTTAAATACTCAAGCATATCAACAAGTAATCATGTCTTTCAAAATATCAACGCTAAAATAAGTTATCCCTAGCCCATTATGCTCAATCATTGATCCATTCATGAAACACACTCGCATATTAGCTACACACTATGCTCAAGTACGATCATAGTGCCCCTTAGTTGGTGCTTTATAAGAGAAGATGGAGACTCAGTTAAAATAGAAATTGCATAAAGTAAAAGAAAGGCCCTTCGCAGAGGGAAGTAGGGATTTGTAGAGGTGCTAGAGCTCAAAGCGAAAAAGATAGAGATAAAAACATTTTGGGAGGCATGCTTTTCCTGTCAACGAGAACGATCGAGTAGTTCCCAATACTTTCCATGCTAGATATATCATAGGCGGTTCCCAAACAGAAAATAAAGTTTATTCCTTTTTCCACCAAACTTTCACTTTCCATGGCTAACCGTATCCACGGGTGCCTTCCATACCAACACTTTCCAAGGAACTTATTATTTGACAACATAAAGTAAATTCATTTTTCATTTCAGGACTGGGCATCCCTAATACCTTTGCCTTACTCTCGTGCAATGACAAGTGAATAAACACTCATCGTGAGAATAACATATCTAGCATGGAAATATATTAGCCACCCCCTACCGTTTCATGAGCGGTACGAGCACACAAAAGAGAAGTTTATTTTGAAAATTAGAGATGGCCCATGCAAATTTGCTTAGAACGGCACAAAAATACCGCATATAGGTAGGTATAGTGGACTCATAAGGCAAAACTGGTTTAAAGGATTTCGGATGCACAAGTAGTGATCATACTTAGTGCAAATGAAGGCTAGCAAAAAGATTGAGAAGCGACCAACCAAGAAACAAAAAATATCATAAGCGAGCATTGAACATAATTAACACCAAATAATGCACCACAAGTAGGATGTAATTTCGTTGCATAACTATTGACTTTCATGCTTGCATAGGGAATCACAAACCTTAACACCAATATTTTTACTAAAGCACAATTACTCATCAACATGACTCACATATCACATCATCATATCTCAAAACTATTACAAAGAATCAAGTTTATTTTCTCCAGTGATCTTCATGAAAGGTTTTTTTATATCCTCCTTGGATATCTATCACTTTGGTACTAGTTTCATGTGTTGCTTTTTTTAATAAGCTCAACAAATATAAGTGAAGATCATGAGCATAATATTTTTTCTCTCAAATAAATTTAAGTGAAGCAAGAGAGAATTTCTTAAAAAATGTACTAACTATAAAATAAATCTAAGTGAAGCATGAGAGCATTTCTTCAAAAATAACAAAGCACACCGTGCTCAAAAAGATATAAGTGAAGCACTAGAGCAATTCCATAGCTCATAAAGATTTAAGTGAAGCATAGAGAGCAATTCTAACAAGTCATAGCATAATTTTGGCTCTCTCAAATAGGTGTGTCCAGCAAGGATTCATGACTTAAAACAAAAAGCAAAACAAGCAAAGACTCATATCATACAAGACGCTCCAAGAAAAACTCATAGTATGTGATGAATAAAAATATAGTTCCGAGTAAAATACCGATGGTCGTTAGAAGAAAGAGGGGATGCCACTCGGGCATCCCCAAGCTTAGTTGCTTGCTTATCTTTGGATAATAGCTTGGGATGCCATGGGCATCCCCAAGCTTAGGCTCTTCTTACTCCTTATTCCTTTATCCATCGTAATATCACCCAAAACTTGAAAACTTCAATCACACAAAACTCAACAAAACCTTCGTGAGATCCGTTAGTAAAAGAAAGCAAATCACTACTATAGGTATTGTTGCAAACCCATTCATATTTCATTTTTGCATTATATCTACTGTATTCCAACTTTTCTATGGCAAAAACTCTTCAAAGAAAACCGTAGAATCATCAAAACAAGCACATAACGCAAAGAAAACAGAATCTGTCAAAAACAGAACAGTCTGTAGCAATCTGAGAACTTCGAATACTTATGTAACCCCAAAAATTCTGAAAAAATAGGACAACGTGGGAAATTTGTATATCAATCTTGTGTAAAAAATTCAGAGCAAAAGAACATTTCAGTGATTTTTGATAATTATTTTTCTGAGTGCAAAAGTTTCTGTTTTTCAGCAAGATCAAATCAACTATCACCCAACAAGATCCTAAAGGCTTTGCTTGGCACAAACACTAATTTATACCACAAAAACACTTCTAACCAGAGGCATAATTGGGTATTTTATTGAAAACAACACGAAAACTAAAAAGCAAAAAGATACAAGTTGGGTTGCCTCCCAACAAGAGCTATCGTTTCACGCCCCTAGATAGGCATAAAGCAAGGATCTAAGTATTGTCATCTTTGTTCTCCAATTCTTCAATCAAACAATTAGAACTCTTTAAAGATTTAACATACAAATTTTCAATGACAATACTCCTAGGAACAAGTTTAAAGAATTCATTCTTGCCCAAAGGATCTGTTATAACTTCAACAAAATCCGGGTGAATACTAATCATCTTAAGATCTTCTTCACTATTATTACTAGATGTTGCACCATTGTTATTAGTAACTTGAGTAATCTTGCCAATCTTTATGGGAGTTTTTTCAATAGTCTTAGCGTAAGCAAAAGCCGTGCTTAGATTACTAAAGATTTCTTCCAGTTTATCAATCCGAGATGGGCTTTCTTCATTTCTTTCATGAATTATGGTTCCCTTTTCTTTTAACAACTTAAAAACTTCTCCCCCTTTTGACCCAATTTTAGTAGCAAAATTATGCATCTTTTTATCCAAATTTTCAATATGTGCTTCGGTAAGCATTTTCTTTTCAATAGCATCTAGTCTTTCCATGGCATGCTCAAGAGTCAAAGTTGCTTCATTAATCATAAGAGGTGGTGAGCCCACTAAATTTCCCATAGCATTAAAAGCATCAAGAGAAGGACACATCAAGAAATTTCCACCGGTAATCATATCAAGGACGAATATATACCAAGTGGTGATGCCCACATAAAAACAGCGAATAAGAACAATGGTAGATTGCTTACGGATAGATCTATTATGAGCATTGCAAATCCTATACCAAGCATCTTTTAAATTCTCTCCTCCCCTTTGTTTAAATTTGAGAACCTCGTTCTCGGGAGTGCATGCAACAGAGGAAGAACTATCCATGACGACAAAATGTGGCAAACAAAATGCACACAAAAACAGATCTGACGAGAAAACGGCGAACGGAAAAGAGGGCTAATAAAACGGCAAATTTTTGTGAAGTGGGGGAGAGGAAAACGACAGGCAAATGGAAAATAATGTAAATTGCAAGGAGATGAGATTTGTGATTAGGAACCTGGTAGATGTTGATGATGTCTCCCCGGCAATGGTGCCAGAAATTCCTTTTGATGTCTGCTAGAACTCGGTGCTTCCCCAAAGAGGAAGGGATGATGCAGCACAGCAACGGTAGGTATTTCCCTCAGTGATGAGACCAAGGTTATCGAACCAGTAGGAGAACCACGCAACACTACGTGAACGACACCTGCACACAAATAACAAATACTCACAACCCAACGTATTGAAGGGGTTGTCAATCCCTTTCGGGCAACGGTTCCAGAAATTGGCAAATGGACATGAGAAAGTTGTAATAAATTGATAGATGGATCGCCAAATAAAATAAACTGCAGCAAGGTATTTTTGTATTTTTGGTTTAATAGATCTGAAAATAAAAGCAAATAAAAATAGATCGCAAAGGCAAATATAATAAAGAAGAGACCCGGGGGTCGTAGATTTCACTAGTGGCTTCTCTCGAGAAAAATAGCAAACGGTGGGTAAACAAATTACTCTTGGGAAATTGATAGAACTTCAGATAACCATGGCGATATCCAGGCAATGATCATTATATAGGCATCACGTCCAAGATTAGTAGACCGACTCATGCCTGCATCTACTACTATTACTCCACACATCGACCGCTATCCAGCATGCATCTAGTGTATTAAGTTCATGGAAAAACGGAGTAATGCAATAAGAACGATGACATGATGTAGACAAGATATATTTATGTAGAAATAGACCCCATCTTGTTATCCTTAATGGCAACGATACATACGTGTCGGTTCCCCTTCTGTCATTGGGATCAAGCATCATAAGATCGAACCCATCACAAAGCACCTCTTCCCATTGCAAGATAAATAGATCAAGTTGGCCAAACAAAACCCAAATATCGGAGAAGAAATACGAGGCTATAAGCAATCATGCATATAAGAGATCAAAGAAGACTCAAATAACTTTCATGGATAAAAAGATAGATCTGATCCTAAACTCAAAGTTCATCGGATCCCAACAAACACACCGCAAAAAAGAGCTACATCATATGGATCTCCAAGAGACCATTGTACTGAGAATCAAAAGAGAGAGAGTCCATCTAGCTACTAACAATGGACCCGTAGGTCTACAAAGAACTACTCACGCATCATCGGAGAGGCACCAATGGGCATGATGAACCCCTCCATGATGGTGTCTAGATTGGATCTGGTGTTTCTGGAACTTGCGGCGGCTGGAATTGATTTTCGTTGACTCCCCTAGGGTTTCTAGAATATTGGGGTATTCATAGAGCAAAGAGGCGGTGCAGGAGGCCACTGAGGTGGGCACAACCCACCAGGGCGCGCCTGGGCCTCCAGGCGCGCCCTGGTGTCTTATGCTCACCTCGGGCTCCCTCTTCGGTACTTCTTTGGCCCACTGGATGTCTTCTGGTCCAAAAAAATTCACAAAAAGTTTCGCTGCGTTTGGACTCCGTTTGATATTGATTTCATGCGATGTAAAAAACATGCAGAAAACAGCAACTCGCACTGGGCACTATGTCAATAGGTTAGTACCAAAAAATGATATAAAATGATTGTAAAACATCCAAGAATGATAATATAACAGCATGGAGCAATTAAAAATTATAGATACGTTGGAGACGTATCACCAGGGAGGGCCTCCGCCGCAGGGCACGTCCGGGCAACCAGTCCGGAGATGTTGCGGCCTCATCCGTACAGGATGGGGATGAGGATGAGGACGAGGAGGAGAGTGCCTCCTCGCGCTCCAAAAAGAGGGCGGTGTCCGAGGACGTCGAGGAGGTCCAACCTTCTCCGGCCCCGAAGAGACGATGCCAGCCTAAGCTGGTCTTGTCCGACAGCTTGGACTCTGACAAGGAGTATGAGGTGTCCAAGGAGATCCCGGCGAAGGGACCCAGGGTCAAGCCCCCAGCCAGCAGGTAAGGCTTTGGTATTTTTAGCTATCCTGTTTTCAGTAATTCATCTTAGTTTAAGGCTAACCCTTCTAAATTGCAGTCCCCCACATGAATGCCCCATCGAGCAGAATTAGAGGGGACGTCTCCGCTCGCCGAACTGGCGTATAGTGGATCTATGGCGCACTCCGCACCTCCTCTAGTCCCCGAAGAGGTCGAGGAGGTACGGTCCCGAAGGACTCATCCTCCTCCGAACATAGAGGGGCGGACCGACGCCGTAATGGCCGAGGATAACACCTCGGTCAACGAAGACCAGGAGGGCGCGCCCCTCCTGGCTGACGCGGGAAAGGAGTCCGGACCCCATCCGTCAACCGCTCCCGATCCCCCAAGGCCTTCGACAGCACAGGCTCCTCCCAGTGGGTACGGGCCGGAGAGCCAACGTCAGGCTCTACACGGGCGGCAGCTGGCTGACCAGATGTGCCGGAGGAGCTGGTGGACAACTCCACCATCATTGACGGGCACCGCACTCTTATGAGTGCGGTTATGCAGGGTGTTCGGTCCGTCCAATCCGGACTGAACGACGTTGTCCAAGGTCTTCTGACGGGCTTTGAGGTAAGTCAAGTAATGCTCCTTTTTCATAGAGCGGTTGTGATATTTCGTTTGGGTAGGCCGTGTACTTAGCAGCCCCCGAGGCTCTGCAAGACTTCGGAGAAGCTTGCAGAGGGTCAAATTTGGCAGGCCGAGTAATAATCTCGACATTTCTTGTGCTGACGCAGGCATCTTCCGTGGCCGCGACTGCTAATGCTGCGGCACTGGAGGAAATGGATCGGAAGCTCAAACTTTCTGATGAGGAGCTTGACCTTGTCAGCAGACGGCTTGACGAGGCACAAGGTAAGCCCTTTGATAAGCTGTGTATTTTCTTCATGCCGGATATTGACGACCCGGACTGTGTGCTAATCCTTAATCGTGATGATCCTGTAGCTGCCGCCGCCGAAGTCGAGGGCTTGAAGGAAGCCTTGAAGAAAGCCAAGGTACAGGCGGCCACGAGGAAAATGGCCGCTGTCGGTGTCAAAACCGGCGGATCTCGGGTAGGGGTTCCCGAACTATGCGTCTAAGGCGGATGGTAACAGGAGGCGGGGGACACGATGTTTACCAAGGTTCGGGCCCTCTCGATGGAGGTAATACCCTACTTCCTGCTTGATTGATCTTGATGATATGAGTATTGCAAGAGTTGATCTACCACGAGATCGTAGAGGCTAAACCCTAGAAGCTAGCCTATGGTATGATTGTTGTCGTTCTACGGACTAAACCCTTCGGTTTATATAGACACCGAGGGGGCTAGGGTTACACACAGAGTCGGTTACAAGGGAGGAGATCTACGTATCCGTATTGCCAAGCTTGCCTTCCACGCCAAGGAGAGTCCCATCCGGACACGGGACGGAGTCTTCAATCTTGTATCTTCATAGTCCAACAGTCCGGCCAAAGGATATAGTCCGGCTGTCCGAGGACCCCTTAATCCAGGACTCCCTCAGTAGCCCCCGAACCAGGCTTCAATGACGATGAGTCCGGCGCGCAGATTGTCGTCGGCATTTCAAGGCGGGTTTTTCTCCAAGTCCTGAGTACCTGTCGAGTAGTGTCCGGCTCCCCATGAATGTTGCACTCCTCGGCTTCTGTGCCTAATAATGGCTATCCTCCACGCGTCGAGCGAATGCGAGAAGTCGGGGCATTTTTGCACTTGCCACCCTAACCATGTGAGTAAATCGTCTATTTAAGGGACCGGGGATCCTCAGATCCAGATCGCACCATCCTTCCTCAGCGAGTATCCCTCGGAGCGCGCCCGAAAAAATCCATCCTATCATGGCCGGTCGTTGCAGCTCCTCCTCTCGCTCCCATAGCCCTAAGCCAGGCAACTGGAAGAAGTGTTCCGTCTCCCACAGACAGTTAGTAGAGTTACAGACCTAGGGGTTTCTTCCTCCCGCGTATATGGTCCCTGTCCGAGCTGGACTAGCCACTTACAATGGCGGGGAACAAGCGGAGAGTTTTCCCAACCCGTCTATGGGGGAGCGGGTATGCCTTGTCCCGTACTTGTTAAGGGGACTTGGATTTCCAATCCATCCATTCCTCCGCGGGCTCCTGGAGTTCTACGGCCTCCAGCTGCATAATTTTACTCCTGCCTCCATATTACACATCGTGGGCTATGTCGCCCTTTGCGAGCTGTTTTTGGGCTGTGAAGCTCATTTCGAGTTATGGAAGAGGCTATTCTACCTCGTACTCCGTACACAGGAGGGGTCGATATATCAAGTGGGCGGAGCCGAGATATGGCGCGTTGCCGGGACCGGATACTTGTTCGGTACTCCGAAGAAGACATCCGAAGACTAGCCTTCAGAGTGGTTTTATATGGAGGACGTCCCCCTTCCGGACCCTGTTCGGATGGGCCTTCCTGAGTTTAATAACGCCCCTTTGAAGAAACGCCGTAGCTGGCGCCCTCGGAGCCCCCAGGAGGAAGATAACAGAGAGGTCCTTTACCTGATGGGCCGGATACAAAAGCTGGCCAAATCAGGATTGACAATAATCGAGGTTATGTCCATATGTATAATGCGGGGGTGCAGCCACTTCAATACTGGGGACAACCCATGTGGCACTTCAATGGAGAAGACGATGCCACTCGCTGCAGTCGTAAAGGTCCGGACTCCATCGCTGCTCTAGCGAAAATACTGTCAGATTTATATAAAGGAGAGGAAGAGGAGTTCATCCGCATCAAGCCACGGGATGGATTCTCCATGTACAACCCCCCAAACTGGGTGAGCTGCTACTTTTTACTCCAGACCTTCCCGCATTTTTTGTCATAAATATTTACCTTGCTATTTCATAGAAGGAATTGCGAAAAGCTGTGAGGGAGGTCCACAACCCACCTCCACAACCAGAGGACCCTGACCAGGCCCTCGACCCCGGACTCGAAGAAGATCCGGACACATTTGTGGAGCTTATTGACAGGACGTTCTATCAATTGAGCTGCGACGATGCCATGGTGGCCATCATAGCCGATTATCCTGGACTGCTCCCTGCATCGCATGTAAGTAAAACCGGAGTCCCAACTTCCGAGAAGGATCCCTTTTTCTGCACTTCACCTACCGCACACATATGGTGTCTTACAAGGAAGGCTGCCGGGACGCCGTGCCGAACCCGCAGTGACTCACCAACAAGGGGCACCGAAGCCGGGTAGGCTTAAAAGGAAGGAGGTCAGGACGGAGACGCCGTCGCAGAGGTATGAAAAAGAACCCCGCTCCGTGGTTGTTGTCTTTTAAAATATAATAACGTCCATGTTTCCTAGTAGGAAAAACGCTCGCCGGACTATATCCGGAGAGGTTGCCGGCCGCCTCCACCAGCCGGGCTCCAGAGCCGGACTTAGAGGCGGACGCTGACATGGAGCCAACGCCGGATGTTCCTCCTACAGAGGATGTGGATAGGCTGTCCGCTACGAATTCCGAAGTGGAGAGTGCCATGAATCACAGGCGTCGCCGGGCCGTACTCCGCGATGCTTGTTTCTCCCAAGAGGCGCTCGATGCCTTTAACTCAGGAGACGCGTACATCCGAGCTGCTCAAAATGGTCTTGCCAAAGCCACGGACCAGTATGTAAAGGATATACGGGTAAGAAAATCTAATAATTATGTATATCAGTAGCCCCTGAGACTTGAAACAGTTGGCACAACTGATTTAAGGATCATTGTTTGCATAGGTTCTTACGGAGAAGAATACCCGGTTGTCTCAAGAGCTGGAGGAGTGCAAAGCCCAGCTTCAGGCCGCAGTTTCCGCGGTGAAGGAGTCCGAGAAGGCCCCATCTGGTAACACTTATTTCTATTGCAAAGAATGACATGTACCAGGTAGTATGCGACATGCATGCAAATCTAACAATAGGTTCTACAGATGACTCCAGAATGAATCCGGAGGTCGTGCGAGGGGATGAGCAACATGCTTGACGACAGCTAAAGGCTGGCGAGCGCGTGCTTACATGGGTTAGGCGGGAGAAAATTGATCTCCAAGACGCCAATACCCGGCTGGACGTTGAACTGAAAGATGTTCGAGCCCAGCTTGCTGACTCCGTAAAGGAGAATAAGAGGCTTCGACGCGGCATTTTTAGTAAGTGCTTGAACGAACTTTTTAAAGAGTTCGGCGAGGAAACCCATTAACAGAGTTATATCTGCAGGTATGCTGATGGGTCGTCCCGCGGAGGACGTGCCCGGGTCTGCGGGTGATCTTCTGCCAGAGCTCTCACAACTGCACAAACAAGTTCAGCAGGTGATGCAGGGCATTGGCCAAGCCTTGTGGCCATCCGCCTCCCTGCCAGGAGGCATGGTGGAGCTTGTAGAGAAGCTCAAGGGAGCGCGGCGGCGCTTCCGGTTATGGAAGATATCGGCCTGCCGACAAGGTGCAAGGGAAGCCTGGGCCATGGTGAAGACGCGATATACCAAGGCTGACCCGAACCACATGGCCGAGGTCGGTCCTGTGGGGTCCGACGGGAAGGAGATCCCCGTCAGTTTGGTGTATGACCAGGTAGAATTAGCCGCAAAGTATTCCCAACAGGATTGTAGGCTAGACAGCCTGTTGAATGGTATAAAAGAAGAATTTAGTCAATCTAAGTGACTATGTACTTCGAGTGACATGTATTGTCCCTAGCCGGATTGTAAATCATTTGTCATGGCGGACCTTTTCGCTTCGACCTCTAGACCCGACAGTTCGGAGTGTATCTGAATACCCGCCCAGTTATGTAAAAACCGGGGTACGCGTGGAAACCAGGCGTAGGGGTCATAAGTGCTTGAACAGACAAGTACCCAACTAGCTATGTTATATTACATGGATAGTAAGAAACATCTTCCAGGGAGAATAGTTCCGTTAAGCGTTCCTTTCCCTGGGTACGCATGCATTAATGTGCATGTATGAACTACAAAAAGGGACGCGGGATATAAACATCTGGGGCATGAATTACAATAAATAAAGGTCATCTTTTGTTCACCGACTGAATATTCCCTTAAGAACGCTAGCTTTCGGCTTCACCCAGTCTGAGGTACACATCCGGCTGACCCGGCAGTAACAATCGCAGAGGTGCTCCCCTTATGCCCTAGCCGAATTAACGGGAACGTAGGGCATAAACACAAGAGCCAGGCAACCCAGCTTGGCCAAAACTTAAGTCATATCGATGCATATAATGGCGAAGAAAGGTACATGTGGAAGAATAACACATGTGTGGGGCATACAGCCCAGAAAATAGTTATATTAAGCTTCTGTATGAGAAGCCCCCAGGTATAATGAGCGCGGCTGGCGCGTCAAGATTGTGTAGTCAAGACACATTTTAGCCTTTTAAGGCCTTGAAGAAAAAGGGAAGAAAGAAAAGACAGATAACGGATATAAAAAAATTACGGAGGTAAGGAGACGAACATAGAGTCCGGCACTAGGCGTAGAACCTTCGGAGTCTGGCTGCGTTCCATGGGTTTGGCTCGAGTCGATTGTCCGATGCATCCCGCAGACGATATGCTCCACCGTTCAGAACTTGGTCAATAATGAAGGGACCTTCCCATTTGGGCTTGAGCTTGTTCTTTTTCTTCTCCGGTAGGCGTAGAACGAGTTCGCCAACGTTATAAGTTTTGGCCCATACTTCTCTACTTTGATACCTTCGAGCCTGTTGCTGATAGAATGCGGAACGGGCTTTTGCCACGTCACGCTCCTCCTCCAGGGCGTCCAAACTGTCCTGCCGATCGAGCTCGGCTTCTTTCTCTTCATACATGCGCACTCTAGGTGAGTCATGAATTATGTCGCAGGGCAGTACCGCCTCTGCGCCATATAGCATAAAAAATGGTGTGTATCCGGTAGTGTGATTCGGCGTGGTCCACAGCCCCCATAGTACGGAGTTGAGCTCCTCTACCCAGTGCGTATCAGATTTCTTCAAAGATCGCACTAATCTGGGTTTAATGCCACTCATGATAAGACCATTTGCTCGCTCGACTTGACCGTTGGTTTGCGGGTGATAGACGGAAGCATAATCGAGCTTGATGCCCATGTTGCTGCACCAAAGTTTTACCTCGTCGGCTGTAAAGTTCGAGCCGTTATCGGTGATGATGCTGTGGGGAATGCCATAACGGTGTACAACCCCGGATATGAAGTCTATCACTGGTTTGGATTCGGCCGTGGTTTGGCTTCTATCCATTTGGTGAATTTGTCCACCATGACCAATAGGTATTTTTTTCTTATGGCTTCCCCCTTTAAGGGGTCCGACCATATCAAGCCCCCAGACCGCAAAGGTCCAAGTGATGGGGATTGTTTGGAGAGCGGTAGGTGGCATATGGCTTTGGTTTGTGAAAAGCTGGCAACCGACGCAACGTTAAACGAGGTCCTGTGCGTCTGCCCGGGCTATCGGCCAATAAAAACCTGTACAGAAGGCCTTGCTTACAAGGGCCCGAGCTGCGGCGTGGTGGCCACCAAGTCCAGCATGAATTTTTGCCAAAAGGCTCCGTCCTTCCTCTTCGGAGATGCACCTTTGAAGGACTCCGGTAGCGCTTTTCTTATAAAGCTCTCCCTCATGGACCTTGTAGGCTTTAGACCGTCGCACAATGCAACGTGCCTCGTTTGGGTCCTCAGGTAGTTCCTGCCTAGTTAGGTAAGCCAAGAAGGGTTCTATCCACGGGGCGATGACGGCCATGATCACGTGGGCCGAAGGTGTTATTTCGGTGGCAGCGCCTCCGATTATGTCCGAGTGTTCGGTATCTGGCGTTGTGGCCGGGTCCGGACTATTGTTACCGGTCTCTCCTTCCCATATTACTGATGGCTTAAACAGCCTTTCCAAGAAGATATTCGGTGGGGCAGGGTCGCGTTTAGCGCCGATGCGGGCGAGGATATCCGCCGCCTGATTGTTTTCCTGGACCACATGGTGGAATTCAAGCCCCTCGAACCGAGCTGACATTTTGAGGACGGCGTTGCGATAAGCCGCCATTTTTGGATCCTTGGCATCAAAGTCTCCATTTATTTGAGATATTGCGAGGTTCGAGTCCCCACGCACCTCCAGGCGTTGAATGCCCATGGAGACTGCCATTCGGAGACCATGTAACAGGGCCTCATATTCTGCTGCGTTGTTGGAGTCTGTGTATAGTATTTGGAGTACGTATTGGACTGTGTCTCCGGTGGGGGACGTCAGGACGACGCCAGCCCCAAGACCAGCAAGCATTTTAGAGCCGTCAAAGTGCATGATCCAATTGGAGTACGTGCCGTACTCTTTGGGTAGTTCGGCTTCTGTCCATTCGGCGACGAAATCAGCCAGTACTTGTGACTTACTGGCTCGCCGTGGTTTGTATATTATGTCGAACGGGAGGAGCTCAATAGCCCAATTAGCAATCCGGCCCGTGGCCTCGCGGTTGTTTATTATGTCGTTGAGTGGTACTTCGGAGGCCACCGTAATTGAACACTCTTGAAAGTAGTGTCGTAGTTTCCAGGATGCCATGAAGACCGCGTATGCTATCTTTTGATAATGTGGGTACCGTGATTTGCATGGAGTGAGGACAGTGGATACGTAGTATACCGGCTTTTGAAGTGGGAACTTATGTCCGTCCGTCTCTCGTTCGACGACGAGCACTCCACTTACAACTTGGTGTGTTGCCGCTATGTATAACAGCATTGGTTCGCCGACATTTGGCGCGGCCAAGATTGGGTTTGTGCCCAAAACGGCTTTTATTTCTTCTAATCCGGTCGTGGCCGCATCCGTCCACTCGAAGTGTTCGGTGCGTCGTAGAAGGCAATAAAGAGGCAGTGCCTTTTCTCCTAATCGGGAGATAAAGCGGCTTAAAGCAGCCACGCATCCAGTTAATTTCTGGATCTGCTTGAGGTCTGTTGGGATGGCCAACTGTGACAGAGCTCGGATTTTAGCCGGATTTGCTTCAATTCCTCTGTTGGATACGATGAAGCGTAAGAGCTTTCCGGCGGGCACGCCGAAGACGCATTTTTCCGGATTGAGCTTAATGTCGTATGTTCGGAGATTGTCGAATGTGAGCCTCAAGTCGTCTATTAAGGATTCGACGTGTCCGGTTTTAATGACCACATCGTCTATGTATGCCTCCACTGTTTTGCTGATCTGTGTCTCCAAGCATGTCTGGATCATGCGTTGATAGGTTGCACCGGCGTTTTTGAGCCCGAAAGGCATGGTGTTAAAACAGAAGGGGTCGTATGGAGTGATAAATGCCGTTGCGGCTTGATCGGACTCCGCCATCTTAATTTGATGGTATCCGGAGTATGCGTCGAGGAAACACAATGAGTCGTGTCCCGCGGTAGCGTCGATAATTTGATCGATGCGAGGGAGGGGGAAGGGATCCTTGGGGCAAGCCTTGTTAAGGTCCTTGAAGTCAACACACAAGCGCCAGGATTTGTCCTTATTTGGTACCATCACCAAGTTTGCTAGCCAGTCTGGATGTTTTATTTCTCGAATGAATCCGGCCTCCAGTAACTTGGCTAGCTCCTCTCCCATGGCTTGTCGCTTAGGCTCAGAGAAGCGCCGAAGAGTTTGCTTTACCGGCTTGAATCCCTTTAGAATGTTAAGGCTATGCTCGGCCAGCCTGCGTGGGATTCCTGGCATGTCTGAAGGATGCCAGGCGAAGATGTCCCAATTCGCGCGCAAGAACTCCCGTAGCGCGGCGTCTACTGTGGTGTTTAACTGTACCCCGATGGATGCTGTTTTGGTAGGGTCCGTTGGATGGACTTGGAATTTGACTATCTCATCCGCTGGTTTAAAAGAGGTGGACTTGGATCTTTTGTCTAGTATCACGTCGTCCCTGTCCACTGTGGAGCGCAGCGCAGTTAATTCTTTGGCCGCGAGGGCTTCGGATAACGCCTCGAGGGCTAGTGCGGCGGTTTTATTTTTGGTGCGGAGTGCTATGTCCAGATCACTAGCTAGAGTGATGATTCCATTGGGCCCGGGCATTTTGAGCTTCATGTACCCGTAATGGGGTATAGCTTGGAAGATCATGAATGCCTCCCGCCCTAGAAGGGCGTGGTATCCGCTATTGAACGGGGCCACTTGGAATGTGATTTCTTCGGACCTGTAATTCTCCGGCATGCCGAATACCACATCTAGTGTGATTCTCCCAGCACATCGTGCCTCCCGACTAGGGATGATTCCTCTGAAGGTCGTGCTGCTTTGCTCAATGCGGCTTTTGTCTATTTCCATTTTTTGAAGAGTCTCCTCATAGATGAGGTTTAATCCGCTGCCGCCGTCCATGAGCACTTTAGTAAGCCGGAAGCCATCCACAATTGGACTAAGGACCAAGGCGACTGGTGCTCGGGCTGTTCGGAATTTAGGTTCATCACTGCCATTGAAGGTGATAGCCGTATCGCTCCATGGATTTATTGCTGCCACGTGGCAGACTTCGGCAAGGCTGCGGAGTGCTCGCTTGCGCCTATTATTTGAGGCGAAGGTCTCGAAGACTGTCAATACTGTATTGTTGTTTTCCACGGGATGGTGCTCTGCGGTATTGTTGATGAGGAGATCCTCACTGCTCTTGGCCACCTGCCGGAGTACCGAACATGCTCTAAGGTTGTGTGTTCGCGTGGCATCTGATGTACTATGAATTTTGCATGGCCCATTAAGCCATCCCTCCAATACGGTTCCACGCCCTGTAGTGGGCTTTTGTTTCTTTGTAATTGGATCGGGTGACTTACGAGAGTACACCCTTTTAGTTCGGACGGGGGGTTTAGTGAGAGCCGGAGGATCCCAAAATTTTGTTTGGGTTTTCCAAGCGCTTTCCATCGCATAGTACTTCCGTACTATGGCCGCCAAGTTAGCAAAGTGTGCTATGTCACGGCGACTTATGGCGTTGAGGATTCCCTTGTCCGTGCAATTTTTGCAAAAGAATGAAATTGCGTCTTCCTCGCGACAGTCCTTAACCTTGCTCATTACAAGGAGGAATCTGGCCCAATAGTGGTGTACTGTCTCTTGTCTAATGTGGGAAAGATCATTTATATCTGGGTGGGTGGGCAGATTTAGGTCCAAACCCTGACCCGATCTGAGACCCAGGGGTGGAGGAGTTTCCGAGCTTGGCAGTTCGGGCTCCGGGATGTTGCCCAATAGGTCTGGCCCGCTGCCTGATTCTAGGCTCAAGGCTTGGGCCATGTCCTCCCATAGACAGGTATCCGGCTCGGAGAGCTCGGGAATCCGGACATAGTTTCTCCTCAAGATAGAGGAAGAATTGCTGCATTGCTCCTCCACCACCGCTATCTGATGGGTGACCGGAGGGGAGTTGATCTCCCTTTGGTCGGGTTTAAGCCCGCTCTGATCATAGTCCGTAGTGACTCCCAAGGCGGCGATGCGATCCAAGAGCTCGTTCAAGGAAGAGAGCTCCATTGGATCCAACTGCTCGGCGAATTCTGAGCCAACGTGGAGGTTGTTTTTGATGACCCGAGAAGTCATCGTCGGCGCAGCGGCCGAACGGGCGGTCATGACGAAACCGCCTAGCCGGAGAGTTTGGCCTACAGCCAGGGCTCCCCCAGAGGTGATTTTGTCATTGACAACGAGACGAGCCATCCAGCCTTATGATGACGGCAAAGTGGAACTCTCAATGAAAGCACCAATGTCAGTGTCAAAACCGGCGGATCTCGGGTAGGGGGTCGCGAACTGTACGTCTAAGGCGGATGGTAACAGGAGGCAGGGGACACGATGTTTACCCAGGTTCGGGCCCTCTCGATGGAGGTAATACCCTACTTCCTGCTTGATTGATCTTGATGATATGAGTATTACAAGAGTTGATCTACCACGAGATCGTAGAGGCTAAACAGTAGAAGCTAGCCTATGGTATGATTGTTGTCGTTCTACGGACTAAACCCTCCGGTTTATATAGACACCGGAGGAGGCTAGGGTTACACACAGAGTCGGTTACAAGGGAGGAGATCTACGTATCCGTATTGCCAAGCTTGCCTTCCACGCCAAGGAGAGTCCCATCCGGACACGGGACGGAGTCTTCAATCTTGTATCTTCATAGTCCAATAGTCCGGCCAAAGGATATAGTCCGGCTGTCCGAGGACCCCCTAATCCAGGACTCCCTCAGCCCCTGACAAGGCGGTGGCCGAGCTGGAGAAGTCCAAGCTTGCTGCTGATCAACACGAGGCTCGAGTAACCGAAGGCCAAGTGGAGCTCCAGGATGCCGCCAAGAAACTGGAGGCCCTTGAGGAGGAGAAGGGGGAGAAATCCTCCTAGCTATCCAAGGCAGAGAAGGAGCTCCAAGAGGCAAGGACCGAATCGCAAGGTGTTCGGGAGGAGCTCCGCCAAGTCGGGAAAATCGCAAGTGGTAAGAATACTTACTGCAGAGTGTGTTCGGAGGCAACAGGTTCGCCCTGCTAACGCGGGTCTGGCGCTCCGCAGGCGTTTTCGCCGAACTTCCGAAGAATGTGGCAGCCGCGGCAAAGCATTACGCTACTCTCGAGGAAGACTCTATGCAACGGCTCTTCTGGTCACAGTTTCCGGACTCTGAGCATCCTCCCCTCCTCAGCGATCAGATGAAGCAGCTGATGGAGATGCATCGGATGTCCGAGATAGCCGTGAAGGACCTCTGCGTCAGTCTGCGACCTGCTGAGCCCATTCCGGACACCTACTTCGGCCTTGTGCGGAAGCTGCAGGAGGCGCCGCTCCGGATTGATGCCATGAAGCGCTCAGCATGCCTTGAGGGGGTGTGGCTTGCCTTTGCGAAGACCATGGTACATTGGCCGAAGATTAACCCAATGGACATGGCCACTGGTCCTCCGCCCAAGGGAAAAGAGCATCGCCGCCCTGAGCAGTACTTTGCACAGGTGATGAATGGCGCGTGGGCGATAGAGGGCCAGTGTTCGAAAGATGTAATATTTGAGTGATTGTATTAATTTTGTATCAAGTGAACCTCATGCTTTATAATGCATCTGCCGGACTTGTTTTATATTGTCATGATTTAATTTTGACTCCTGTGCGGCTGTATGTTTAGTCTGAAAGCTACCGGTCGTCGGCTTCAGCCCCCAAGTGAATATCACGAGGGCTGTTTTGTCTCCGCATTATTACCCTTAGCCAACGTCTTGGTACCCAGAGGCGGTAGTGCGTGAGCGAACCAGGCAATCAGACTATTCGGTTTTATCGCTTTCACTTAGCTGTAGGAGCTTGACGGTGGGGGCTAAGTACTAGCCCCAGGTTTTTTGTGATGTACTTGGGGATCAACACCTACCCTTTCCGATCACCTGGTTTGTGTTAAGACGAACCCTTCATGTGACACGGCGAAATCGCCAACGATTTCTGGAGTCAAACCCTGTCATCGGATCGCTGATCAGTTCGCGCGTACTATGACGGTTAGTTTCGGCTTTCTCCTCCTGAGGTACTTGACCGGGCAAGCCAGAAGAACAATCGCAGGGGTTCTCCCTTTGCCTTCTTAGCCGAACGTGCAAAACATAAGAAGCAAGCACAGGAGCCGGGCAACCCAACTATTGACCCAAGACATTGTTCGGAATTGGTGCATATAATGCAATATCCGAGACGCCGGCCACCCCGTGGAAGGCGGTGCTGGACTTGAAGATATGGAGCTGATATGTAAATCGAACTCTTAGCTAGTTAATATGCTTTTGTGCGGGGCTATTCGAAGAGTGAGTGGAGAATCAGAAAGGGGATAGGAAAAATCGCAAGATGCGGATACCCAAACACCATAAAGGGTGCTTTTATTATTTCTTGTAACATCAAGTCGTCTAACCGTACGATTTGAACTGCCAGGGCATTATAAAAAATAAAAGATTTTTACAGAATAAAGGTTTATGTAGGGCCTTGATGCGTGAGTTGAATCCTTCACTTTTCCCTACTGCACGTATGTGCCTTTGCTTCTGGGAGGTGGGGGTTGGGACCTTCGATGTGACCTTGAGGGGTGAGGATCCTACCGATGGAGCTTTATGCTTGGGGGTTTCCGGAATCGGCCCCCGGGTCGTGCGAGGACGAGGTAGTTTTGAAGTTTGGTTTAGCCGAACATATATTTCGGATTTGTTGATATATGCCTCGCAGCTGCCCATGGTATTTTGAGTGCGAACTTGTGCTGACGAGGCACGTAGAGTGCGAAGAATGCAGACGTGTCGTGGGGTGCGCATCCCTATTTGCGGCGAACGCATGCGGGTTCCCATGACGGGGAACGGGTTCGAACCCGTTTACTATTGTCGTCGGCCTTTACGGCGGGCCGGCATCCGGGCCTATAATGGCCGGTGTGGTCTTCAGCCGCTAGGGCCGCGGTGTGCTCTTCAGTTCGAAGTGAGCGTTCTGTGTTGCCGTTGATAGTTATGACGCCCGAGGGACCAGGCATCTTCAACTTGAGGTACACGTAATGCGGAACGACATTGAATTTGGCGAACACTGTTTGGCAGAGGAGGGCGTGATAGCCACTGCGAAAAGGTGCAATGTCGAAGATTAAGTCCTCGCTTCAGAAGTTATCCGGAGATCCGAACACTACTTCAAGCGTCATAGTGCCTGTGCAACAGGCCTCCACTACCGGAATGACCCCCTTGAAGGTGGTGTTACTGGGTTTGATCCTTGACGGATCGATCCCCATTTTCCTCATTGTATCTTCGTATATCAGATTGAGGCTGCTACCTCCGTCCATTAGGACTCTAGTGAGGTGGAATCCATCGATGATGGGGTCTAGCACTAGGGCTACGGAACCTCCATGGCGTATGCTGGTGGGATGGTCCCTGTGATCGAACGTGATCGGGCAAGCTGACCATGGATTGAACTTCGGCGCTACTGGCTCGATGGAGTATACGTCTCGTAGTGCTCGCTTCCTCTCCTTCGGTATATGGGTTGCGTAAATCATGTTTACCATCTTGACCTCGGAAGGGAAGGGTTTTTGGCCTCCACTATTTGGCATGTGGGACTCGTCATCGTCTTTGCTTTGTGGGCTTTTGCCCGAGTCTTCGGCTGTGAGTTTGCCGGCCTATTTGATCACCCAACAATTTCGGTTGGAGTGGTTGGCGGACTTCTCTGATGTGTCGTGGATTTGACAAGGCATGTCCAGAATTGTGTCTAGTCTGGATGGGCCGTCATTGTAATCTTGAAAGCAGACCCAACCAAAGCAGAAAATTAGCTTTTTAACAAACTGAACTGCAGTCGCTGCATCACACTTCCTAACTGGCTCTGCTTCTATCCACTTGGTAATTTTGTCAACCGCCACCAAAAGGTGGGTCTTATTATCCTTAGACCTCTTGAAAGGTCCAACCATGTCAAGCCCCCAGACTGCAAATGGCCAAGTTATTGGAATCATCCACAACTCTTGAGCCGGCACATGAGTGAGGGAGTCCTGGACTAAGGGGTCCTCGGCGTCCGGCCTGATAGCTATGGGCCGAACTGATGGGCTGTGAGGATACGAAGACCGAAGACTCTCTACGTGTCCGGATGGGACTCTCCTTGGCATGGAAGGCCCAGCTTGGCGATCAAACATGAAGATTCCCTTATCTGTAACCGACTTTGTGTGACCCTAGATCCCTCCGGTGTCTATATAAACCGGAGGGTTAGGTCTATAGGACCGGATACTCATTACCATAACCTCATAGGCTAGACTTCTAGGGTTTAGCCATTACGATCTCGTGGTAGATCAACTCTTGTAATACTCATATTCATCAAGATCAATCAAGCAGGAAGTAGGGTATTACCTCCATAGAGAGGGCCCGAACCTGGGTAAACATTGTGTCCTCCGTCTCCTGTTACCATTGATCCTAGACGCACAGTTTGGGACCCCCTGCCCGAGATGCGCCGGTTTTGACACCGACATTGGTGCTTTCATTGAGAGTTCCACTGTGTCGTCGTCAAGAGGTTTGATGGGCCCTTCAATCATCTACAACGATGTTGTCCAAGGAGAAGTCTTCCCCTCAGACAGATCTTCGTATCCGGTAGCTTCGCACTACGGGCCAACTCGCTTGGCCATCTGGAGCAGATCGAAAGCTACGCCCCTGGCCATCAGGTCAGATTCGGGAGCTTGAATTACGTCACGGACATCCGCGGAGACTTGATCTTCGACGGATTCGAGACCGCGGCAGCCGCTCCCTGTCACCTCGATGAACATGACTTAAATCTATCATTGGACCACATCCAGGAGATAGCTCCTGCAACTACTCTCGCCTTAGATCCGGAGCAAATTGCGCCATCCGAGGATGGGAAGCTCAAACCCGCCACGAAGGCCACAGATTCCGCGGCGTTGGAGCCACACACAGACTTAGCCTCATGTGATATCTGTGTCACCGGAACTCCGGACTCGTTTCCGGCTACAAGTTCCAAACCATGTGTGTCCGCGGACGCCGAGCTTGATCGGTTATCGATCTTCGACTTCAGCGCCGCAGACATCTTTCGACACTCGCCTTTCGGCGATGTGCTAAACTCATTAAAGAATCTGTCCTTGGCGGGAGACTCACAGCCGAATTATGTCCGGTTCGAACTGGAGGCTGATGATGGAGAATTTCGCTTCCCACCCACCACCCACTTCATAGCCATTGTCGATGACTTAACCGACATACTCGATTACGGCTCCAAAGACATCGACAGTATGGACAACGATGCCGATAAGGAGCAAGGCCAAAACCCGCCATTTACCGGACACTGGACGGCCACTTCTTCGTACGATGTGTACATGGTGGATACACCTAAAGCAAATAACGACGATGGCAAAGAAGATCCAGTTGAGGATAAACATCTTGAGAAATAGCCCAAACGCGGGCGTCCGCGGCGCCGCTCTAAGTCACATCGTTCAAAAGATAGTACCAGTGGCACCGCAGAAAATAATACTCCGGACGATGCCGAAAACAATGAAGACCTTGTAGGAATAACTTCCGAACAGGAGGAACAAGGAAACGGGCAAGTTAACCCTGACAAACAGGCCACAAATTACGACTCGGAGGACGATAGTTATCTTCCGCTCTCTGAGGATGAGGTGAGCCTCGGCAACGAGGAGTTCATCGTGCCTGAGGAACCTCTCGAGCAGGAGCGCTTCAAGTGCCAGCTAATAGCCACTGCAAAGAGCCTGGAAAAGAAGCAGCAGCAGCTTCAAGCTGACCAAGATCTGCTCAAGGACAGATGGACTGATGTCCTGGCAGCCAAAGAATACAGCCATAAATGCCCAGTCAAGAGTTACCCGAAGCGCAAATTGCTACCTCAGTTCAACGAGGAAGCACCATGCGGCCGACCACCACGTGGTCGGGACAATGCGGCAGACCGACCACCACGCGGTCGGGATAAAGCGACAGCTCAAGCCGAACTGCAGTCCGCCGCACCGCAACGTAAAAATAGAGATAAGACAGCTTGAGGTTCTACACACGACCTTCGACAGGACCCGGACAATGGAATAGGACACACCAGATCGATCTACGGATCACGGGGACGTGCTTTGACACGCGATGACGGCCACCTATTCGGACGTGATAAACCCAGTCACGCCCGGGCCGAAAACCGTAGACGGACTCCATCTGAGATACGTCGCAACGTGGCCCAATATAGAGGGGCTGCACATCCACTCTGCTTCACTGATGAAGTAATGGAGCATGAATTCCCAGAAGGGTTTAAACCCGTGAATATCAAGTCATACGATGGAACAACTGATCCCGTGGTGTGGATCGAGGATTTTCTTCTCCACATCCATATGGCCCGCGGGGATGACCTCCATGCCATCAAATACCTACCATTAAAACTCAAAGGACCAGCTCGGTACTGGTTAAACAGTCTGCCAGAAAATTCTAATGGCAGATGGGAGGACTTGGAAAACGCCTTTCGCGACAACTTCCAAGGCACATATGTCCGGCCACCAGATGTCGATGACTTAAGTCACATTGTCCAGCAGCCCGAAGAGTCGTCCAGGGAGCTCTGGACTAGGTTCTTAGTTAAAAAGAACCAAATCCTCGACTGTCCGGACGCGGAAGCCCTAGCGGCCTTCAGACACAGCGTCCGGGACGAGTGGCTCGCCTGCCACCTCGGTCAAGAAAAACCAAAATCTATGCCAGCCCTTACTGCTCTGATGACCCGCTTTTGCACGGGAGAAGACAGCTGGCTCGCTCATAGAAGCAGCTGCTCCAGTGACCCGGGTACTTCCGAAGTCCGAGACGGTAATGGCAAGCCACGACGCAGCAAGCACAAACATAATGAAAAAATGCACGACACAGCGGTCAACACTGGGTTTCGCGGTCCCAAACCGGGTCAGCGGAAGAAGCCATTCAAGGCAAACAGAGACGAACCATCCGCTTTAGACAAGATATTGGATCGGCCCTGCCAGATTCATGGCCACCCCGACAAACCAGCCAATCATACCAACAGAAGCTGTTGGGTCTTCAAGCAGGCCGGCACGCTTAACGCCGAACACAAGGGGAGGCCGCCCGGTGATAGCAACGACGAGGAGACTCGCCAACCACTTACCAGGGGTCAGAAGCAATTTCCCCCCAAAGTAAAAATAGTGAACATGGTATTCACGACACACAACTCTACAAGGGAGCAGGAGGAGCACTATCTCAGGACTAGGGATCATACTACGGCAACCTCAGCCGAAGTACAAAGCGGTCTTATTAAATCGCATATCCTGTCGGCCATTAAGCCACCGGTCTCCATTCAACAGGATCAATCAAATTCGGAGAGGGACTAGCAGTTCGGCTTCCGCCGCCCACCTCGCACAATACGGACGAGCCCGCAAGCACTCCCATAGTTTCTGTTTTTCTCTGACTACTCTTTCTTTTCCTTACCACAGGTGGCTCAGAGGGTGGTCATCTAGCGGACTCTATCGGAGTTCGAACATTCATCCAAGGGCCATTCCTATCAAAGGGGTCCCTTAAACCGAGAACAGGTGACGCAGACGTGCGACAGGAGGTCCAAAATAACTTTTTGTAGACCGCACTCTATATTTTGAGCCTGTAAGGTGCCTTTTCCCTCAGCCTTCGACCCCTGGCATGTCAAATAGCCGTGGTTGTGGCATTTTTATCTGTAAACATAACAATTGGCACATCACTTAGGTCCCAGTAAACATACCCCGCATCCAGTATTCACTTTTTTTTCTAGAACTGAATTTTGTCCTTTTGGTTGTTTCACACACCTCGGCATAACTTGCCAGGGGCTCGGGATGGGAACAAATGAGTTTCCAACAAAGTCCGAACAGCTCTATAGTGTACTTCGGCGTCGCGAGTTTGGCCTTATATGCATCAGCTCCGAATCATTTCTTGGGTCAATAGTTGGGTTGCCCGGCTCCTGTGCTTGCTACCTTACGTTCCGCTCTATCGGCTAAGGTAGTAAAGGGAGAACTACTGCGATAGTGCTTCCGGTTCATCTGGTCAAGCACCTCAGTAGAGAAAGCCGAAAACTGACTGTCATGATGCAGCGAGAGCTGGTCAACCACTCGATGACTTATCGGAATCTGTCGTGATTCCCTCTGTGTTATCCTAAGGACCTTTTTCTTCAGGTCACGTATGCAATGCACCACACTGGAATACGCCGCGTGCATACCACGGGCTATATCGTAGACCCACCATAAAACTCCTATGGCTAAGTGAAAGTGTTAACGCCCTATAGTCCGATTGCCTAGTTCGCCGCATTGACACCTCCTTAATGGACCAAGACGTTGGGTCAAGAGTGATCAAATGCTTTTCCGAACACCCCCGTATTTTTTACGAGGGGGCTGAAGCCGACGACTGGAAATCTTTCAGATTATACAAAAACGGCCGCACAGGAGGAATAAAAAGTTTTTAGGCGAAACTAAAAAGAAACTAGCCTTATTATAATATTGTCTCTTACAACTTCCATACAATTCACTCGAATATTACATCTTTCCAGCATTGACCCTCTATTAAGTGGGCACCCTCTAGGACATCCTCGAAATAGTGCTCTGGCGCGTGATGATCCTTGCCCTTGGGTGGATTCTTCGCCGCAATATCGGTGGCCTTCATCTTCGCCCAGTATGTCTTGACACGGGCAAAGGCCATCCGTGCACCTTCAATACACGTTGATTGCTTCACAGCATTGATACGCGGCACCGCGTCAGCAAGTCGCTGCACCAAATCAAAATAACTGTCCGGAACTGGCTCGGTTGGCCATAGCCGGACCACGACGTCCTTCATGGCAGCACCGGACAGCCTGTGAAGCTCGGCCCATTGGGTCATCTGTTCGTTTAACAATAGCAGGCGCTTCGACGCACCAAATTGTGACCAGAAAATCTTCTCCGTTGCATATCCTTCTTGCGCTTGGTAAAACTGCGCCGCATCGGCCACACTCTTCGGCAAGTCCAATAACGCGTCTGCAGAACTCCACACTTGGTTAAGCGGGGTATAATTCGGATCGCCGAACTTAGTTCGCAATAAAAAGGGCTTACTAGCCGCGATCTCCCCAGCTTGTCGGATCTCCTCCCGAGCCGCTCTAGACTCGGACCGCACTTCTTTTGCCTCTCGTAAGGCCTTATCAAGATCAGCCGCTTTTGCTTTA